>NW_026290746.1:0-182193 GCF_023373465.1 Oncorhynchus keta | reverse complement strand
GAGAGATGTTGTTAGACTACATTGTATCGTTGTTTCCTCTTCTGGGTGCACTGGTGGGCAACAATATACTTTCAATTCACAGAGACAATGAATATTTCAAATTTAGCACTATATCCACACGTTTGAATTATCCTATTAACAAATAGCCTATAGCTTCCCAATTCATAGTCCTAGACAGTGTAGGCTACACTACACATTTAACACGTGGTTAGTGGGCTAATCAATTCAATGACCATAACATAATGTTGGATCTGATTACAGTGGTAAAATCACCAATGTCTATATTAATACGTAGGGATGCATGATATATCTTGAACATATCGGAATCGCCGATATTAGCTACAAATGCTACGGCCGATGTCTAGCTTAACGCCAAGTGTGCAAAACCGATGTCAAAGTTGACGTACATACCTATATAACGAAGGTACGTGACGTAATGACGCCACGTAAAATGTTGCGCGACACGTGCAACATAGCATTCCTAAACGAGCCCACAATGTCTGCCAGTCAACAAGTAAACATTTCAGCAAGACAACTCAAAGGTGAAATCCATCCAGTCATTTTCATTATCCTTAGCAATGATTTCGGAATCCTTGTAAGTATTGGCTAGGTTACCTGCCTCTCTCCTTCCACAATGAGTTCAAACCTACAGTCACTGGGTCCTGATTGTGACAGTGGGAGCCCAGTTTGCACTGCAGGATCCAGGAATGGCGTCAGTGAAGCTGGAAGACTGCAGTCAAACACTGGAGCTGAATGTCAAAGTAAAGATGAAGAAGAGGAGAAGATTGGGAAATCTGTTAGTCCATGGTAAGAGCAGGTTCGATCTAACAAAGTTTGTGTAATTCATTCAACTTTCCACTATGCATAAAAATTGCAGTAGAACTGTTTCGTGATGAAATGCTTCAATGAGAATGTCGATGTTGGTCACGTGTGGCCCAGTTGTGGGTTCGATTCCATGGGGACCAGTGCGAAAAAATATTGAAACGTATGCACTCACTACTGTTCTGCTAAATGACTAATGTCAATTTGCAATACGTTATGAGATACAGAACATTGCTTTATTAATTTAATCTGTCACATTATTAAGTAGTTTACGGTAGTCCCCCAGTCACGTGGTGTTTGTTTACAAGCACACAAAGAGAAAAGAGACCGGAGCCTTGTGAGTCAGTTACTGTTGTGCAGCACATAAATACCTCTAGTCAACTTGTGCACTAGGTAATAGATAAATCACATCGCGTTCATAATTTCGCCCGTTAGATATCTTTCATAATTAAGATGTTTCATTATGAAGCTTACGGTACTAGGTTTGAGTCAGTCACGTGTGTTTGTTTACAATTAAGCACAATTACTACTAATTCACTACTAATGTTTGGAAGAGTACTGTCCACCCCTCTGAGTCTAGCTCCTCTCTAGGTTTCTTCCTAGCTTCCTGCCTCTAGGAATTGTTCCTAGCCACTGTGCTTCTACATCTGCATTGCTTGCTGTTTGGGGTTTTAGTCTGGGTTCCTGTAAAGCACTTTGTGACATCTGCTGATGTTAAAATGTCTTATTTGGCATGTACAGCGTGTGCAAAACAATAAGAACACTTTGCTAATACTGAGTTAGTTCACAGTTCTGAAACACATCAGTGTGCTGTTGAGTTGGCGCCTTTTCCTAGCCGGGCGGAGGCAGCAGGATGAGGAGATGAGAAGACAGTCCTTGCCTTATTGTCTAATAGAATTGAGAAACCCCAACTTAAATTGCTATTATAATCATAACTGTTAATTGTGCCTGGCTTTATAAATCTTCCATATATATCTGTAGAAATAAGACAGAACCTGCTCGTGTTGCCTGTTTGTTTAATAGCCTACTGATTCCGTGAGCACCAAGCTACATGCAACATGTCGGATAAACAATGTAACAAATTCTTATATTTTTAATCTTTGCTAAGCTGTAGGAATTACTTCTTGTTTTCATTAAACCAGCCTCTCTGGTATTATTGATCATTAATTTAATGTTCTATACCACTGTTCCAAATGGTCAGAATATTAATATTAAAACCCCTCCTTTTTCTGGATCTCCATCTTGTTATAATTATTATTATGACCATCATTATGATAATAGGTAATACCATTATCATTCATAGGCTTAGTATAGCAGCCTTGTATAACCACCATCAGCTTGAGGCCCTAAAGAGCGCATTTGGTTTAGTCTGAACACCTTAACTTACTGAGGACTACATTTCAATACTTGTGTAGGCTACTGTATCAATCAGTCATTCGTCCACTCAGTGTTTGCTCCTTACCTTCTTTTTCTTGATCTCAGTATTTTCCACAACTAGTCACATTTATTCCACACTTCTGACTTCCCTTTACCTCCTGAGCAACCAGTAAACATTCTCCTGTTTCGAGTTTGTCACGTCCTCTGCAAGCATTTTGCTGTTACAGTGTTCTGAGTTTGTTTATAACCAATTTATTGATGTGATTATGATATGCTATGCGTCCTGCCCTATTGGTCACGTGCATGCAATGTATACATGTCTCACAAAGAAAGGCGGGGAATAGCGGAATGTTTTCCCAAACAAATGAGGGATTTCAGCAACTTAACTTTTCAGTCAGAAATGGCTGTAATTATGTTGCAGCTTCAGTACAATGGACAGTGTGATGAACACTGTTGATGTTCTGTGGTGGTCGCTGCAGCAGGGGAGAGAGAGAGACAACAGGTGCTAGTCATTCTGTTTTTTAAGTCTGAGCACAATCGCATCAAAAGTATGTTTAAAAATGCTAAGCCAATCGATTGGTGGGAAGAACAGATTACTCTTGGTGTCAGGACAGCCCTAATGGACTGTACAATGTTTTGAAAGTGTTTCATTTTTAATTTGCCTTTATTTAACCAGGTAGGCTAGTTGAGAATAAGTTCTCATTTACAACTGCGACCTGGCCAAGATAAAGCATAGCAGTGTGAACAAACAGCAACAGAGTTACACATGGAGTAAACAATAAACAAGTCAATAACACAGTAGACATTTATTTTTATTTTTTTAAAGAGTCTATATATACATGTGTGCAAAGGCATGAGGAGGTAGGCGAATAATACAATTTAGCAGATTAACACTGGAGTGATAAATTATCAGATGGTCATGTGCAGGTAGACATACTGGTGTGCAAAGAAGCAGAAAGTACATTTTAAAAAACAGTATGGGGTTGAGGTAGGTAAATTGGGTGGGCTATTTACCGATATACTATGTACAGCTGCAGCGATCGGTTAGCTGCTCAGATAGCAGATGTTTAAAGTTGGTGGAGATAAAGTCTCCAAACTTCAACGATTTTTGCAATTAGTTCCATTCACAGGCAGCAGAGAACTGGAAGGAAGAGGCGGCCAAATGAGGTGTTGGCTTTAGGGATGATCGTGAGATACACCTGTTGGAGCGTGCTACGGGTGGGTGTTGCCATCGTGACCAGTGAACTGAGACTATAAGGTGGAGCTTTACCTAGCATGGGCTTGTAGATGACCTGGAGCCAGTGGGTCTGGCGACGACCACTATGTAGCGAGGGGCCCGGCCGACGCGAGCATACAGGTCGCAGTGGTGCAGGTGGTATAAGGTGCTTTAGCAACAAAGCGGATGGCTTTGTGATAAACTGCACTTGACTGAGTAGAGTATTGGAAGCCATTTTGTAGATGACATTGCCGAGGAGATCGGTAGGGATAGTCATTTTTACTAGGGTAAGATTGGCGGCTGAGTGAAGAGGCTTTGTTGCGAAATAGAAAACCGATTCTAGATTTGATTTTGGATTGGAGATGTTTGATATGAATCTGGAAGGAGAGTTTACAGTCTAGCCAGACACCTAGGTACTTATAGATGTCCACGTATTCTAGGTCGGAACCATCCAGGGTGGTAATGCTAGTCGGGCGTGGGGTGCAGGCAGCGAACAGTTGAAAAGCATGCATTTGGTTTACTAGCGTTGAAGAGCAGTTGGAGGCCACGGAAGGAGTGTTGTATGGCATTGAAGCTCGTTTGGAGGTTAGATAGCACAGTGTCAAGGAAGGGCCAGAAGTATACAGAATGGTGTCATGCGCTAGAGGTGGATCAGGGAATCGCCCGCAGCAAGAGCAACATCATTGATATATACAGAGAAAGAGTCGGCCCGAGAATTGAATTATGGCACCCCCATAGAGACTGCCAGTGGACCGGACAACATGTCCTCCGATTTGACACACGAACGCTGTCTGCAAAGCAATTGAGAACCAGGCAAGGCAGTCATTAGGAAAACCGAGGCTATTGAGTCTGCCGATAAGAATGCAGTGATTGACTTGAGCTGAAGAGCTTGGCCAGGTCGTGAAGACGGCTGCACAGTACTGTCTTTTATCGATGGCGGTTGTGTTTAGTACCTTTAGTGTGGCTGGTGCACCCGTGACCATCCCGAAACCAGATTGCACAGCGGAGAAGGTGCGGTGGGATTCGCGATGGTCAGTGATCTGTTTGTTCACTTGGCTTTCGAAGACCTTAGATAGGCAGGGCAGGATGGATATAGGTCTGTAACAGTTTTGGGTCCAGGTGTCTCCCCTTAGAAGAGGGGATGACCGCAGCAGCTTTCCAGTCCTTTGGGGATCTCAGACGATATGAAAGAGAGGTTGAACAGGCTGGTAATAGGGATTGCGACAATGGCGGATAGATTCAGAAATAGAGGGTCCAGATTGTCAAGCCCAGCTGATTTATACGGGTCCCAGGTTTTGTCTTTTGTCTTGCTGGGATTCACCCTCTGAATGGTACACAATCCATGTCTAAATTATCTCAATATTTAAAAATCCTTCTTAACCTGTCTTACACTCCTTCATCTACAATGATTTAAAAAGTGACATCAATAAGGGATCATAGCTTTCACCTGGTCAGTCTATGTCATGGAAGGAGCAGGTGTTCATAATATTTTGTATAATCATTGTTTATCACACTGACTTTTATTTCTGATGCTGTTCACAGGTAACATTGAGACATTCCTACATCCAGAGAGCAACAGCAGGAAGATCACAGACCTAAGAGGTCTCACCAATGCCCACATTGTAAGAAGATTTTCCCAATTCTTTCAAAGCTAAAAATACACCTAAAAATACACACAGGAGAGAAGTCGTGTACTCCTGCTCTGACTGTGGGTTGAGATTCTCTCAACAGAGCAGCTTAAAAACACACCAACGTATACACACAGGAGAGAAACCTTACTCCTGCTCATACTGTGGGTGGAGATTCTCTCAACGAAGCCACTTAAAAACACACACACCAACGCATACACACAGTGGGAGAGAAGCCTTACTCTTGCTCTGACTGTGGGAAAAATGCTTCACAACATCATCTGACCTAACAGTTCACCAGAGAACACACACACGAGAGAAGCCTTTTTCCTGCCTTGACTGTGGGGGAGATTCTCTCGACGGAGCAGTTTAAAATACACCAACATATACACACAGGAGAGAAGCCTTACTTCTGCTCTGACTGTGGAAAATGCTTCACAACATCATCTGACCTAACAGTTCACCAGGAGAACACACACACGAGTTTTTCTGCTCTGACTGTGGGGGGACAGATTCTCTCGACAGCGTAAAATCACAACCACACAGGAGAGAAGCCTTACTTCTGCTCTGACTGTGGGAAAGCAGTTTACATACAGAGACAAAAATGTTTCCACAATTATACGTTAAAATGTCACCAGCGTATACATACAGGAGAGAAGCCTTAAACTACTGTGGTAATACTTCCCAACATCATCTGCGCTAAATGTTCATCAGAAAACACACACCGGTTTGGCTTTCCTTCTGTTCTGACTGTGGAAAGAGTTTCTCTCAACACAGCAGCAAGAATCACCAATGTATACACACAGGAGAGAAGCCCTATCCCTGCTCTGAATGTGGGAAGAGTTTCACAACATCAAGTGCTCTGAAAGTTCATCAGAGAGTGCACACAGGAGATAATCCATAATCCTGCTCTGACTGTGGGGCGAGATTCTCAAAGAGCAACGTAAGCACACCAACGGATACAAACAAGTGAAGCCTTTGCAGATTAAAAACATTTTTGCTGGATTGACAATGGACCCCTGTTTAAAGTAACCTCACCTTTTTTGGTAACAAAAGGAGAGAAGCTTCATCAGTTCTCTCAGACCAGCTAAGATTAAAGTCACTCCATCACTTAATTCTCATCTGGTGAAAGAATTGGTAACAGTGAATTGGATCAAATGAAGAAAGCGTATAACACTCTATTGTTGTCCTATTGTTGCTCACTGTGATTGAACTGTGTAGAGGAAAGGAGCGTTATAGAATGTTATCCTCTTTGCTTTACTGATCAGTGTGCACTTCGTCCCGTTTGGTGTGTTTTGTTAGCTTCTACTGCAAAAAATATTGAGAGGACCTTGGGCTTGCCCTTAGCGTTGAATATACTGCTTCCGTCTGAAGTCGTCTGTGGGACTGAGATAGTAGACACAACATGTATCAGATAGAGATGGTGTGATCCGTTTTCTCCATTAGTTTGGGTGATTCTTTTTTTTTTACTACTAAGGGACTGTATGTTATTTATAATGAGGGATACCTGGAGCAAATTGTATCTCTGAAATAAAAAATGTTGCCCCTCCCTTCACTAAAATATATTTTTCCCCGACCCTCTCTGAACACTTGGGGAAAAACAAGTGACTCTCCCTATACCCAAAATTATAATTAAAACATAAAGTGGATAGCAGAGAACATGCCTATTGTTTACCCTCACTCCTAGAACAGACCAGAGCCTTAGATATGCAGTTTTACAAACAGTTCTTCATTTTGTAAGCGTCACATGTCAAAGGTTGTGGATTCCCAGAACACAGAATATAATTTTTTATTTCAGAACAGTGCATGATAATGAATGAGGCATACTGCAGCACCCAAGAGCTTTTGATTTCTATACAGGCTATTGTTCAAAAATATTCTACAACGGGTTGGTCAAAACAAGCTTTGTGATTGGTTGAGACGTGTTCTAAGCCATTCTAAAAACACATGTCAAAGGTTGTGGATTCCCAGACCACCGTGTACGAGGTTGGGGTGAAAATATATCTATTATAATATAAGCACTGCATGAATCTCATCTTATTTCCATTAAAAAAATCCCTTTTAGAAACTTATTTCATGCAATTCTACATCATTTTACACGACTGGAGACAATCCAAATATTTGTTTTTATACCAGAACGGTGCATGATAATGAATGAGGCATACTGCAGCACCAAAGAGCTTTTGATTTCTATACAGGCTATTGTTAAAAATATTCTACAACGGGTTGGTCAAAACAAGCTTTGTGATTGGTTGAGACGTGTTCTAAGCCATTCTAAAAACACTGTTTAGCACAGATGATGCAAAAATGGGAATCTTGTTTCCTGTTCTGTCTGACAGATCCCTGCTCATCCACTGGCCCATCAGCCCAGCCAGCCAATTCATTAACTTGATCTCACTGCAAAAGACATCTAGACATTATTCCCCCTTGCTTTTGTTTGCATCGGCGGGGTGTTGTACAAACGTTGCTGTCTTTCTCTCTCAACATTTGCAACATGGTTTCAATATTGAAATTCGATGTGCACTATCCTGTTGAGAATTAACGTGTCAGGACGAGACTGACTTCTTGTCTCAGCCAGTCGAAATCATGAATCCACAAAATCTTTATGGATATATACAAAGGAATGTCAATTTAAAACCAGGTCAAATTAAATTAAAAGCAGTTACTTTGCTGTTATTCTAGCTGCATGGTTTGATGTGACTGTTAATAGTAGTTGGCTAGCTAGCAGGCAAGGGATAAGAGTGTTGCCAGACAGGGGATAAGAGTGTTGCCAGACAGGGGATAAGAGTGCTGCCAGACAAGGGGATAAGAGTGTTGCCAGACAGGATAAGAGTGCTGCCAGACAGGGGATAAGGAGTGTTGCCAGACAGGGGATAAGAGTGTTGCCAGACAGGGGATAAGAGTGTTGCCAGACAAGGGATAAGAGTGCTGCCAGACAAGGGGATAAGAGTGTTGCCAGACAGGGGATAAGAGTTGCCAGACAGGGGATAAGAGTGTTGCCAGACAGGGGATAAGAGTGTTGCCAGACAGGGGATAAGAGTGTTGCCAGACAGGGGATAAGAGTGTTGCCAGACAGGGATAAGAGTGTTGCCCAGACAAGGGGATAAGAGTGTTGCCAGACAAGGGGATAAGAGTGTTGCCAGACAAGGGGATAAGAGTGTTGCCAGACAAGGGGATAAGAGTGTTGCCAGACAAGGGATAAGAGTGTTGCCAGACAAGGGGATAAGAGTGCTGCCAGACAAGGGATAAGAGTGTTGCCAGACAAGGGGATAAGAGTGTTGCCAGACAGGGATAAGAGTGTTGCCAGACAAGGGGATAAGAGTGTTGCCAGACAGGGGATAAGAGTGTTGCCAGACAGGGGATAAGAGTGTTGCCAGACAAGGGGATAAGAGTGTTGCCAGACAAGGGGATAAGAGTGTTGCCAGACAAGGGGATAAAGTGTTGCCAGACAGGGATAAGAGTGTTGCCAGACAAGGGATAAGAGTGTTGCCAGACAGGGGATAAGAGTGTTGCCAGACAGGGGGATAAGAGTGTTGCCAGACAAGGATAAGAGTGTTGCCAGACAGGGGATAAGAGTGTTGCCAGACAGGGGATAAGAGTGTTGCCAGACAGGGGATAAGAGTGTTGCCAGACAAGGATAAGAGTGTTGCCAGACGAGGGGATAAGAGTGTTGCCAGACAGGGATAAGAGTGTTGCCAGACAGGGGGATAAGAGTGCCCAGACAGGGATAAGAGTGCTGCCAGACAGGGGATAAGAGTGTTGCCAGACAGGGGATAAGAGTGTTGCCAGACAGGGGATAAGAGTGTTGCCAGACAGGGGATAAGAGTGTTGCCAGACAGGGGATAAGAGTGTTGCCAGACAAGGGATAAGAGTGTTACCAGACAAGGGGATAAGAGTGTTGCCAGACAGCGTGGCAACGGAACATTTAGAACTGATGGATTCTATTCAAATGTAACATGTTTCAAGTTCAACTGTAGTTAGTGTGTATCCTGTTTAGTGAATGATTACTGTGAGGATTAATGGAGTTTAGGACATGAAACTGTGTGTATGCTAATTTATAAATGTTGACCCAATCAGAGAAGAGGAAATTGCCTCGGATCAGAGAGCAGGGTCAGGCCCAGAACAGAAGATGGACGGGTTGGGATTCTGACATCTGGCTAAACAAAGAGAGGACCATGGACATTCCACAGGGGAAAAGAGGGAAACTCATTGGGGCCATAAAATGTATAGCTGGGGAGGTGACGCCTATCAGGGGAGAGGATAAAATGTGTTGTGAGCTTTCTAAATGCATCCACTCAGCTGACTGTATCCTTGATATTAAACACTCTCTTAAACTTCTCTTGAGCTTTTGGTCTCAATTCCTTCTTGCAAAGAGGCTGCAATAGCATTTTTCTTTTTAACACTATCAAAGCTAAAAATACACACAGGATGGTAGAGTACAGTATATACATATGAGATATCCCTGCTCTGTCTGTGGGAAGAGCTGCAAAAACACTATCCAAGGTTCAACAGTCAACACTGGAGAGAAGCCTTACTCCTGTCATTCTATCACTTAATTCTCAATAAATTGTAGCACAATCTATTGTAATGCTATTCTTACTCACTGTGATTGAACTGTGCAGAGGAAAGGGAGCATTATAGAACATTAGCCTCTCTTTACTTTACTAATCAGTATTCACCCTGTCAGTTTTGGTGTGTTTTGTTCACTTCTACTGTAAAGATATTGATATGACCTTGGATTTGCCCTTAGGGTAGAATATCCTCTGTGAGGCTGGTTGACTGGGTGGTACTGCTTCCCTCTGCAGTTTTCTGTGGTAATGAGCTGGTAGACACAACATGTATCAGATAGAGATGGTGTGATGATCAGTTCTCTGTGGTAATGAGCTGGTAGACACAACATGTATCAGCTAGAGATGGTGTGATGATCAGTTTTCTGTGGTAATGAGCTGGTAGACACAACATGTATCAGATAGAGATGGTGTGATGATCAGTTCTCTGTGGTAATGAGCTGGTAGACACAACATGTATCAGATAGAGATGGTGTGATTTTCAGTTATTACCATTCGTTTGGGGGGGGGAACATTTTTTACTACATAATCTGTACATCAATAAACAAAAGTACATGTGTTTATTACATTGTATTTTAAAACTAGATGAGTTATTTGAGTCATTTATGAATATGTTTGGGCAGCTCCATTGAAGCCGGCTTAATCGATCTTCCCATGAAAAATACAGTTTGTACATGAATTTGTACTGGTCAAACTAGTTCTCTTGTACAATGAATTACAAAAAATATTTAAGTCAAATATTTAGTGTTTATCTGAAGCTGAACAAGACAGGTAGATTAAATGAGCATCACAAAGCTAAATCTGACCTATTCTCTAACATGTTTTGTCAGCATAAGCATCTGTGAGACCTTTAATTTAATTAGGCAGGTCAGTTAAGAACAAATTCTTATTTACAATGATGACCTACACTGGCCAAACCCGACAGTGTTGGGCCAATTGTGCACCCCCCTATCATGACTGGTTGTGATACAGCCTAGATTTGAACCAGGGTGTCTGTAGTGATGCCTCTAGCACTGAGATGCTGTGCCTTAGACCGCAGTGTCATTCGGGAGCCCTGCTAGAGAACTGTAATTGATCTACTGAATCATCATAGTTTTGGGGGGTTATCTTTACAGTAAATGTAATGCTTTTGTTTAATTCAAGGCATTCAAAATAATATATATCTGTATTTATCTACTCAGTACATGTCACACATTGAGACAAGCCAAGTTGCACGTAACCAATATTCTCTACATCAAATCAAGGATGACTGTTCAACAGTCTTATGGCCTGGAGATAGAAGTGGTTTCATTATCTTGGTCCCAGCTTTGATGCACCTGCACTGTCTCCGACTGATAGATGGTAGCAGGGTGAACAGGCCGTGTCTCTGGTGGCTGAGGTTCTTGATGATCTTCTTGGCCTTCCACAGAGATCATCTACAATGCATATGTAATGGATTGAAAAACGTAGACACTAAAACAGACAACGCTTTAGTTTTTTAAAACCAAGGTTTATTTGTCAAGCTAATCAATCTCACTTACATTCTACATGCTTTAGCAGTAATTAGTCCATCAGTCCAATAGATGTCGCTGTTGCACTGTGGTAGTGGAGGGGGGGACCGGAAGTTCCGGTAGAGGCACACTATTCTTTCGAGTGAAGAGAAAGCCAGAACTGCTGTCCTTTTTTCTTGTTACTACAGGTACGTAAATAGCACTTTTAAACGGTCTAATATTGGAATAACGCCATGACATGTTAGATAACAAACCAATCAAGGTATTATAACGTTTGGGAAAGGTTTTGTGTAAAGGCGAGTGAGTGATGAACGTGATTTATAAAAAAGCACACGGCGCGGGGTCCACAACACGTTCATTTGTTAGGCTTTGCAGGTTCGTTAGCTCAGTGGGTTTCGCCTCGGGATGTTCAGAACAAAAACATTTTGGAAATTTACAGATAAAAATCCTCTGAATATAACTGACATGGTTCATTAGAATCAGAGGAATGTTTGTTCAACATAATACATTTCTATCTGATGTGGCCAACATCTCCGTCCTCCAGCTGGACATAGGCCTGATGTCCGCCTGTCCCGACCTTTGTGAAGCTAGCCACAATAGAGGCATGTGTGGTTCAAACTCAAAATAAAAATCCCTCTTAAAGCGATAAACTGATACAAAATAGTGAAATCATGTCATATTTGGACAAAATAACGCAGAACATGGTTGGAGTATTATTTATTTACAATGAATTACAATAACGAATTATTTTGAAAATAAACTGAAATCCCACTGTGGCGGTATTAGACCACATCATTGTATTCTTATATGACTTTATGAAATGAGTTGGATTGTGCGCCCATGAAACAGGTGACACCAACAGAAAACTATTATCAACAGTTTACACAAATATTAGCTTCTTAGCTCTTATTGCAGGACTTTGACTGTGAAACATCACCTTCCCAGTCAGTCTATTGCAGGGTTACTCCTGATAAAGTTGGGAAGCTGATGGGTCTTTCAGCGCTGAAATAGACAACATGATTAGTCACAGGAACCAGGACTATAAATAAAGCCAATACAACTGGCTGTTTTACAAACGCTAGGCCACATGGATGGACATTCATAAAATATAGTTATAGGCCGACATTGTAGGATACACCCCAGTAAACACGGACCGACGTCGACGTCTTTTGAATGTCTTTTTTTGACTTGGCCCAAACATCAAACCACATCTGAATCAATCACTCAGACCTCATGAGGCAGGTTTCCATTGACCAGGATATATTCGACCAAAGTTCAACGGGCGGATTTGTTTTGTCAAAGTTTATTTATTCCGACAAGTGAGGATAGAAACGGTGTTTTGAATAAATGATGATTGCTGAATACGCGGTGCGTCATTACGTCCAGCTCTTTTTATCCACACAATATGGTTTTTCTAAATGGCAATAAAAAAATCACTGGACAAGTTATTGGAAACATAGCTAATTTCACAAGATTTGAAAGCACTACAGCAGAGTACACGAAAGTAAAGCTTAATTCAGTACAACAGTACAGAGTATAGTACAGTATAAAGTATTGTACTTTACTCTAATGTTCTCCATTGGGGCTGGACGATATGGACCAAAAAATCATGCAGCTTTATCTTGAGTTTTCAAACTTCTAGGCGATTCACCATAAATATCTCAGTTTAGTTTCTCTATAAATGATCCTTGTACAATTAAAGGTTGAATACACTGCATTTCAAACAGTCAATAATCTAATGAATTCAGGGCGTGTGAAGTTATACCGAGGCTAAATATAAGCCATCCACAACCATAACACCCACTAATCATTTATTATTTTATCAAAATAGTTGAACATGCTTTTTTGTTGTTACGATAATCACTGATCTGGCTTTCAATTCTGTCTATGAAAATGACCGTTTGTTAAAAATGTACTAACTTATTGTAGCAGGCATTAGCCTATAGAAAATGAACACAGGTCTGTCTCATCAAAAATCTCTCAAGCCCACGTGCTAGTGATTAGCCAGCTAATCTTTATATAACAAGTTTCAGTCAACTTGGATCTATTTGCTAACAAGGTTGAACAGTTGAAGTGTTATGAACACACCATTCTGTCTCCAACTGTTTGAAAAGCATGTTAGCCTGTCCACTTTGTTCAGATGTTAAATCAAGTGGCCAACCTTATTTCTGTCTCCAACTGTTTGAAAAGCATCCTGTCCACTTTGTTCAGATGTTAAATCAAGTGGCCAACCTTGTTTATGCTTATTGCACATGTATAAAACAGACTAGAGCGCTATTATAAAAGTATTTGGCTAAAATACTGCTAGCAGTACTAATACTAGCATTCATTTTCCAGAATCAATGTTCATTGATACTCTGGTTTTAGTAGTGTAACTCTGCTCTCAATCTGAGTAGTTGAGACATAAAAAGGGTTTTGATAGAAAAGGTAACTTCTCCTCTATTACAGTAAAATAATGTCTCAATGTGTTTTGGTGTCCGTATGAGCCCTTCTTTTGGACCAAACCACAAATGTAAATAGCTAGTTAAAACCGCTTGCCAGGGAGGAAGATGTGGTGATCTTGCAACTTTGCTGGTGTGAGAGGCAAGGGGAGGGGCTTGGTGTGTGTAAATCCTAGAGGAAAAGGCCAATGCTTTTCTATGAGTTTGTTTTGGACCTTCCCTGCCTTCCCACCTTTGGAATAACAATTCCCATTGTTAGGTTGGAGACTGAGAGGAAGAGACAGACTCCACCTCTATGTAACCCATTTTAGGATGGGTCTGCATCATCCATAGAAATGGAGAGAAGACCACCTCTATGTAACCTGTTTTAGGATGGACATTGCCATTGAGGGCTTCTACCATTTTAAAGTAGTCAACTGTGTGGGGATTCCTATGGGTTAGGAGCAATTAGCTAATTATCAGAGCATTGCCTTCTTCAAATTGGGTGCTATGGTTTGTAAATGTCTTTAACCCCGGCATCTAGATTATTCAGGAAAATCGTGAATAGTGCTGCCTAAAACAACTGCAACCTTGTACTAAATGGTTTTGGAGTCATTTATATGAATTCAGGAAATCTACTATAGGTTCTGTACACTAATTTTTAATTTTACCTTTATTTAACCAGGCAAGTCAGTTAAGAACATATTCTTATTTTCAATGATGGCCTGGGAACAGTGGGTTAACTGCCTGTTCAGGGGCAGAACGACAGATTTGTACCTTGTCAGCTCGGGGGTTTGAACTCGCAACCTTCCGGTTACTAGTCCAACGCTCCAACCATGTTAATGTTGTGTAATTTAAGGTGTGCACTTTGTCTCATGGGAAATTAATAAATGGTTTGTTGTCAATGTTTAGCGACCTGATCTAATATATTTTTAGAGAATAAAGTGCCAGATCTGTCAAGACTAACTTTTGTGTCCATGTCTCTTTATTACTACAGACCGACTCAGATTAAGTCTGAGGTCGGTAACATCAACAGTGAGGACAAACCCAACCTGCCTCTCTCCTTCCACACTGAGTCCAAACCTACAGTCACTGGGTCCTGATTGTGACAGTGGAGCCCAGTTTGTACCGCAGGATCCAGAGATGGCATCAATGAATCTGGAAGACTGCAGTCAAACACTGAAACTGAATGTCATCATTAAAGATGAAGAAGAGGAGGAGAAGATTGGTAAGATCAGGTTCTATCTATAAATTTGACCTTAAGTTATGACCCAGTCTATTGATAGGTTGAATTCTGTAATTCTGACAACACATCCCTGAACAACTGGGTTATCTGGAGTGATCAGGAGAGTAGACTAAAGAAGTGAAGTAGACAGAGAGTAGACTAAAGAAGTGAAGTAGACAAACTGCCGGTCTTTTAAAGCTCTATGAAATGAGTCTGTGTAGTTACTAACCCTTGTAATAGTGAGAGGAGGATGATATGAAATGAGTCTGTGTGGACCAGTCCGTTGCCCTCCCGGGTGGACCAGTCCGTTGCCCTCCCGGGTGGACCAGTCCGTTGCCCTCCCGGTTGGACCAGTCCGGGTGGACCAGTCCGTTGCCTGTCTGGGTGGACTAGTCCATTGCCTGTCTGGGTGGACTAGTCCATTGCCTGTCTGGGTGGACCAGTCCATTGCCTGTCTGGGTGGACCAGTCCATTGCCTGTCTGGGTGGACCAGTCCATTGCCTGTCTGGGTGGACCAGTCCGTTGCCTGTCTGGGTGGACCAGTCCGTTGCCTGTCTGGGTGGACCAGTCCGTTGCCTGTCTGGGTGGACTAGTCTATTGCGGAGGGGACGGCACACCACTATCACCAGTAATACATTTAGCCTACCGTTAATTCTCATAATTTCTAATCTACAATGTTTGTTTGGTTACGGTAATGCATTCAATATACACTGCTCAAAAAAATAAAGGGAACATTAAAATAACACATCCTAGATATGAATGAATGAAATATTCTTATTAAATACTTTTTTCTTAACATAGTTGAATGTGCTGACAACAAAATCACACAAAAATTATCAATGCAAATCAAATTTATCAACCCATGGAGGTCTGGATTTGGAGTCAAACTCAAAATGAAAGTGGAAAACCACACTACAGGCTGATCCAACTTTGATGTAATGTCCTTAAAACAAATCAAAATGAGGCTCAGTAGTGTGTGTGGCCTCCACGTGCTTGTATGACCTCCCTACAACACCTGGGCATGCTCCTGATGAGGTGGCGGGTAGTCTCCTGAGGGATCTCCTCCCAGACCTGGACTAAAGCATCCGCCAACTCCTGGACAGTCTTTGGTGCAGTGTGGCGTTGGTGGATGGAGCGAGACATGATGTCCCAGATGTGCTCAATTGGATTCAGGTCTGGGGAACGGGCGGGCCAGTCCATAGCATCAATGGCTTCCTCTTGCAGGAACTGCTGACACACTCCAGCCACATGAGGTCTAGCTTTGTCTTTCATTAGGAGGAACCCAGGGCCAACTGCACCAGCATATGGTCTCACAATGGGTTAGCTTTATGTAAGCTAGTTTTGACAATGGCAATAGAAGTTCATTTAGATTTGTATCATTTTCATTTAAATATATATACACTGCTCAAAAAAATAAAGGGAACACTTAAACAACACAATGTAACTCTAAGTCAATCACACTTCTGTGAAATCAAACTGTCCACTTAGGAAGCAACACTGATTGACAATACATTTCACATGCTGTTGTGCAAATGGAATAGACAACAGGTGGAAATTATAGGCAATTAGCAAGACACCCCAATAAAGGAGTGGTTCTGCAGGTGGTGACCACAGACCACTTCTCAGTTCCTATGCTTCCTGGCTGATGTTTTGGTCACGTTTGAATGCTGGCAGTGCTTTCACTCTAGTGGTAGCATGAGACTGAGTCTACAACCCACACAAGTGGCTCAGGTAGTGCAGCTCATCCAGGATGGCACATCAATGCGAGCTGTGGCAAGAAGGTTTGCTGTGTCTGTCAGCGTAGTGTCCAGAGCATGGAGGCGCTACCAGGAGACAGGCCAGTACATCAGGAGACGTGGAGGAGGCCGTAGAGGGCAACAACCCAGCAGCAGGACCGCTACCTCCGCCTTTGTGCAAGGAGGAGCAGGAGGAGCACTGCCAGAGCCCTGCAAAATGACCTCCAGCAGGCCACAAATGTGCATGTGTCTGCTCAAACGGTCAGAAATAGACTCCATGAGGGTGGTATGAGGGCCAGACGTCCACAGGTGGGAGTTGTGCTTACAGCCCAACACCGTGCAAGACGTTTGGCATTTGCCAGAGAACACCAAGATTGGAAAATTCGCCACTGGCGCCCTGTGCTCTTCACAGATGAAAGCAGGTTCACACTGAGCACATGTGACAGACGTGACAGTCTGGAGACGCCGTGGA
Source organism: Oncorhynchus keta (assembly GCF_023373465.1). Lineage (NCBI taxonomy): Eukaryota > Metazoa > Chordata > Actinopteri > Salmoniformes > Salmonidae > Oncorhynchus > Oncorhynchus keta. The sequence goes on along the minus strand of NW_026290746.1, from coordinate 165,239 downwards.
GAACGTTCTGCTGCCTGCAACATCCTCCAGCATGACCGGTTTGGCGGTGGGTCAGTCATGGTGTCTCTGGCAGCCCATGTGCTCGCCAGAGGTAGCCTGTCTGCCATTAGGTACCGAGATGAGATCCTCAGACCCCTTGTGAGACCATATGTTGGCCCTGGGTTCCTCATAATGCAAGACAATGCATGTGGCTGGAGTGTGTCAGCAGTTCCTGCAAGTGATGCTATGGACTGGCCCGCCCGTTCAAATTAAGCACATCTGGGACATCATGTCTCGCTCCATCCACTCCATTGCACCACAGACTGTCCAGGAGTTGGCGGATGCTTTAGTCCAGGTCTGGGAGGAGATCACTCAGGAGACCATCCGCCACCTCATCAGGAGCATGCCCAGGCATTGTAGGTTGAAAGTCATGCGTTCTCCGATACACAACCCAACCAAGCCGCACTGCTTTTAACACAGCACCATCCAACCCGGAAGCCAGCCGCACCAATGTGTCAGAGGAAACACCGTGTACCTGGCAACCTTGGTTAGCGCGCACTGTGCCTGGCCCGCCACGGGAGTCGCTGGTGTGCGATGAGACAAGGATTTCCCTACCGGCCAAACCCTCCCTAACCCGGCCAATTGTGTGTCACCCCACGGACCTCCCAGTCGCGGCCGGTTACGACAGAGCCTGGGCGCGAACCCAGAGTCTCTGGTGGCACAGCTGGCGCTGCAGTACAGCGCCCTTAACCACTGCGCCACCCGGGAGGCCTCATTTAGATATAAAGACTTTATTATAAATTAAATGAACATCATAACGCAGCAGCGGGAGGAGGAGAGTCGAGAACAGATGTATTTTATTCTGGTTACGCTATATTGATCTCTGGCTCCCTCGTGAGTATTTTGTGTGTCTTCATTTTTAAGTCGCAGTGCTTAAAGCATCAGACAAGCTCAGTAGCCTCCATATAGTTGATTTGATTCAACCACATATATATGGAAATATACATGTTTTAAAATGTAAACATTCGATTGGCCGAAAGAAAAGACTTGTTTGACCAGGATAAAAAAAATAGTCGGGACAGCCCTAATAGCTTTATTCCCTGTATTGTACAGCCTACTGTTGTGAAGTCATATGTATATCACACCAACTGACTGGTTCTTCTGATGTTGTTCACACAGGAGACCATGTTGAGACATTCTCTACATCCAGAGAGCAACAGCAGGAAGGTCACAGGGCTAAAAAGTCTCACCACTGCCCACATTGTGAGGAGATATTCCCAATTCTATCAAAGCTAAAAAAACACCTTAAAATACACACAGGAGAGAATCTGTATCCCTGTACTGACTGTGGGAAGAGATTCACGACATCAAGGTCTCTGACAGTTCATCAGAGAACACACACAGGAGAGAAGCCTTACTCCTGCTCTGACTGCGGAAAGAGTTTCTCTAGAATGACCAACTTAAAAACACATGAACGTATACATACAGGAGTGAAGCCTTACTCCTGCTCTGTCTGTGGAATGTGTTTCTCTAGACTAGGTGACTTAAAAACACATGAACGTATACATACTGGAGTGAAGCCTTACTCCTGCTCTGACTGTGACAAGAGTTTCTCTCGACTGGGCCACTTAAAAACACATGAACGTATACATACAGGAGTGAAACCTTACTTCTGCTCTGACTGTGGAAATAGTTTCTCTCGACTGGGAAACTTAAAAACACATAAACGTATACATACAGGAGTGAAGCCTTACTCCTGCTCGTACTGTGGAAAGCGTTTCTCTCGACTGGGCGACTTAAAAACACATGAACGTATACATACAGGAGTGAATTCTTACTCCTGCTCTGAATGTGGAAAGAGTTTCACTCGACTGGGCCACTTAAAAACACATGAACGTATACATACAGGAGTGAAGCCTTACTCCTGCTTTGACTGTGGAAAGAGTTTCTCTCGACTGGAAAACTTAAGAAGACATGAACGTATACATACAGGAGAGAAGCCTTACTCCTGCTCTGATTGTGTAAAATGCTTCACAACATCAACTGACCTGAAAGTTCATCAGAGAACACACACAGGAGAGAAGCCTTACCACTGATCTGACTTACAGCTGAGCTAAAAGGGTCATCGATGAACACACACAGAAGAGAAGCCTTACTTCTGCTCTTAATGTGGCAAGAGTTTCTCCAGATTGGGCAATGAAAAGACACAAAAACTGATACACACTTGAAGAGAAGCCTTATCACTGCACTGACAGTGAGGGGAGATTCTACAGATTGGGCCATTTAAAGACACCATTGTATACATAAAGGAGAGAGTCCTTGTCAGTTCTCTCAGACCAGCTGAGATTAGTCACTCAATCACTTAATTTTAATTTCATAAAATAATTGTCAACACTCTATTGCAATCCTATTGTTTCTCACTGTGAGAACTGTGCAGAGGAAAGGGAGCATTCTAGAATGTTAGCCTTTCTTTACTGATCAGTGTGCTCCATGTCAGGTTGTGTGTTTTGTTAGCTTCTACTGTAAAGATACTGAGATCTTGGATTTTCCCTTAGGGTTGAATGTCCTCTGTGAGGCGTCTGATGGTTGACTGGGTGGTACTGCTTCCCTCTACAGTTTTCTGTGAGAATGAGCTGGTAGACACAACATACACTGAGTGTACAAAACATTAAGGACACCTGCTCTTTCCATGACAGACTGACCAGGTGAACCCAGGTGGGCTAAGGAATGAAAACACTGGAAAAAAATCCTGTTCCTGCTGTTTCATGCTTTACACCACTGCATGCATCCATGCCGTGTCAGCATTGCAGGCTGGTGGTGTGATGGTTGGGGTGTGTTTTCAGGGCACACATTGGGCCCCTTGATAAAAGATGAACAATGTTTGAATGCTACAGGATATCTAAAGAATATCAGGTGCCTCCCTTCACTGCAGTAGTGTATCCATCTGCAAATAGATTTCTTCAGCAGGATTATGCCACAAGGCTTGTCCAGGAATGGTTCCAAGAACATGACAGTGAATTCAGTTTACTGCAGTGGCCTGACGAGTCACCAGATCTCAATCCAATTGTGCATCTGTGGGAGGAGATGGAACGAGCTATTCGGAGTAGAGATCTACTCCCAGCCAACTTGACACATCTTTGGGAAGCATTGGAGTCAACATGGGCCATCATCCCTGTGGAATGCTCTCAACTCCTTGGCCAGTCTATGAATGTGTTCCTAATGTTTGTGCACTCAGTGTATATCAGATAAAGATGGTGTGATCAGTTTTTAGCTTTAGTTTGGGTGGATTATTTTATATTACTAAACAACTTTTGTTTAATGATAAACAGGCTATGAATCGAATACTTGTGTTTATGAAATTGACTACTTGTGTTTAATACGAGATGCATTATTTTAGTCATTGATGATGAATGTATTTGAATAACCTTATTGAAGTTAATTGATCTGTCAGGTAGCCAGCGGTTAAGAGTGTTGGGCCAGTAACTGAAAGGTCGCTGGTTTGAATCCCAAGCCGACTAGGTGAAAAATCTGTCATTGTGCCCTTGAGCAAGTCAATTAACTCTTATTTCTCCTGTAAGTTGCTCTGGATAAAAACATCTGCTAAATGACAAGAATGCAATGAAAAATAATGTTTGTACATTAATTCATGCTGGGCAGCCACTTTCTTCTGATGTGTATAATAAAATAAAATAAAATGTTTTTAGTGAAATACAACATGACTGCTTTGTTTATCCTGGCCAGAGGGACAGGACCATAGTAGGCTAGAGCAACTAAGTTAGTGTTAACGTTAGTTAGCATGGAAGTATCCAGGTTGCTTATGTTAGCCTAGAGAAAATAGTTTGCGACATTAACAGAAACTAATAATTCATATATCAACCTTATCAAATTACAAACGTTTTCAAAAATGTTTTTGCTTACAATTATCCTAGTGTCCTTGTTACCGTCTTGAGGAACAAATGTCGGGTGAATTACTTGCTTTTTCTGCTTCTCCCAGTTTTGAGGCACGACTGTTATAAATTGTAATTCCGTTGTGAAATTGTAAACTAATTATTTGAAATTACAGGTTTTTACATTTACATTTTTATTTTTTTTACATTTTACAATTACATTTTTCAGTCATTCTGTCTATATCAGAACATCGAACAATATATTCGTTTTTTTTACATTTTAAATCAATATATTTTATATTATGCATATTACATTGTGTATATCATTTCGGAGCAAGGCACCTATTAAATATGTTTATATCTGGAGTTTCGTTGGATATTGAGGTTCATCTTCTTGAGCAGAAGATTCCTGGAGTGGTTGAAGCACTAAACCCTGTAGTAGATGGATAGAAGGAAGAAAGCCAATCAGTTTCACTGTTTGAAGAATGGTATCTGCCTACTACCGAGGTAAAGTTGGTTTTGTATTCACACATTCTGACATTCAACAGATATTCGCCAAAAGCCATTTGAAATTGTAAAAATCAATAACTAATTAATTGATTGTCATAGAAATATAAAAATAGATATGGTTTATTCTATAAATGCTTAGCATACTTTACAACCTTTGTTTTGACTAAAAAAATCCTGTTTTGATTTGATGAAAATATATAAAATCTTAAATGCGATTTAAAGCTGTATAAATCAAATAACTAATTCACCCTTTATCACAGAATGATCGAAAGAGATATGATTCATTCTATAAATATCTATCGTCTTTGTTCAATCTTTGTGTTGAATACAAATTCCAGTTTAGATTTGATCGAAATATATAAAATATATAAGATGCCATTCTTGTAATGTTTTTATACGTTTTTTGCTAATGTTTTACACTTTTTTACTATACGATTTATATTGTCTGAATACTAAACTATGATGCACGCCTCAGTTAAGTGTGCTTCTATCAGGGTTCTGGTCAAATGCATTTAAAGTCAATTTAGCAAAAATCCAATTAAATTTGAAAATGTTCCTAATTGCAAAAACATGTAACAGAATTCGGATATTCCAGAACTGTAATTCACATGTAAATCAACATAACCCTGTTTTATGTTTTTAATACTGCAGATAGAACGCTCTGTGTGCCAGAGATGGTTTCATTTAGCTTGTCTGGGGATGATAATGAAGGACTTCAACAAAGCCAAAATAGAACATTATTGTAAGGGGCCTTTTTTTCTGTTAAATTAGAGACTTATAAATAAATGACTGTTAACTACTTTAAAAGGTGGAACTGTTGCACTAAAAATACAAACATTGATTTAACATAAACTTTAAGATGGTAAACATTGATTTAACATAAACTTTAAGATGGTAAACAGATTTTACATACAGTTTAAGATTGTAAACATTGATTTGGCATAAACTTTAAGATGGTAAACATTGATTTGACATACAATTTAAGATTGTAAACATTGATTTGACATATAGTTTAAAATTATAAACATTGATTTCACATACAGTTTAAGATGGTAAACATTGTACAACTTTATGTAAACATTATCTAACTTCATATAAAACAAATTGCACTTTAAATCATCATTTATTTTAAGTTATTTTAAATAAATGCATATTCTCACATTTTTCTGAGACAAATTTTAAAATATTTTATTTCACCTTTATTTAACCAGGTAAGCTAGTTGAGAACAAGTTCTCATTTGCAACTGCGACCTGGCTGATCAATCACTGAATGAGTTGATTTCTTCATCTTGAAATGCAATATTTGAGATGTTATGTATTTTTATCAAATCAAAACTGGAATTTCTACTCAAAACAAAGGTTTTAAAAGTATACTAGACATTTATAGAATACATCATACATAGTTTGATATTTCTGTGACAAATGGTGAATTAGTTATTGATTTATACAGTTTTATATGACATTTGATAGATTTAATGCGAGACTTTTATAGAATAAACCATATCTATTTTTGTTTCTGTGACAATCAATGAATCAGTGTGAGCTATTGTGAATAAGCCACTGCAGTTATGAAATTGATAAACGAATGGCCATGTTTCAAGTGTGTGCCGACGGAATATTTTTGGTATTTATTAGGATCCCCATTAGCCGCTGCAAAAGTATCAGAATTGTTCACTTCTCTCATTGACTTGTCAAACCCGGCTTGGTCCACTTCACCAGCGTTCTCTGAAGTCTCGCGATGTTATGTCTCTGGGTTGAGAAACTGTTAGTGGGGAACAGGAAAGTCCGCGCAGGCGCACATCATTCTTCAGAATAAAGGATACGCCAGAATTGTGTAGTCAAGATGACAACTTCTGTGTCCGTTTCAAGTGTATTACTACTGGTATGTAATAGCACGTTATAATATCTAAATAACATGTCATAACATGCTAGGTAACAAATACGTCAAGGTATTATCACGTTTGATAAAGGTTTTATGTGTTATTTTTTTGTGTCAAACCGCGTGGGTGAACGTGATAACTTGTCACATATCGACTTTAGGTTAGTCTGAGTGAATGTATATCTTTTCGTCAAGGTAATTTCATTAAGGATAAATTGTTTTAGATTTCGGGGTTCGTTTAACATGTCGTTTTTGTGTAAAATTCACGAGCTGGTAAAATGGCGGTTTCCACTCGGTCTGCATCAACGTACTTCAGTGCAGGCAGTGAGGGTGCAGCAGAGAGAATTTTACGTTTTCACTACTGTTTTGGAGCTAAATGTAATGATTATCAGTGAGTCACTTATGTAAATTCAGGAAATCTTCTATAGATTAAGTGCATTTACAGTTGTGTAGCCTAATTTAAAGTCTATACTTTGTCTAATGTGAATTAATTAATGTTTTGTCAATGCTTAGCTACCAGATCTATTGAAATACGATCAGTACTTGACTTGGACAGGAGCTCATCAGAGCTGAGTACCGTCACCTCAAATTTCTACTGTTTGAGCTCATGTTCCTCTTATAGAATATTAGCTCAACAGTATTGTGGAGTTCCTGAAACTAAGCATAAAGAAAGTGCCAGAAACTAAGCATAAAGAAAGTGCCAGAACTGTGAAGACAATAACTTTTTGTGTCTGTTTCTCTTTATTACAACTGGCCGACTCAGATTAAGTCTGAGGCCGGTAACATCAACAGTGAGGACAAACCCAACCTGCCTCTCTCCTTCCACAAGGAGCCTACAGTCACTGGGTCCTGATTGTGACAGTGGAGCCCAGTTTGCACTGCAGGATCCAGAGATGGCATCAGTGAAGCTGGAAGACTGCAGTCAAATACTGGAGCTGAATGTCAACATTAAAGATGAAGAAGAGGAGGAGAAGATTGGGACATCTGTTAATCAAGGTAAGAGCAGGTTCTATCTACCTACAGTGGGGAGAACAACTATTTGATACACTGCTGATTTTGCAGGTTTTCCCAATTACAAAGCATGTAGAGGTCAAATTTTTATCATAGGTACACTTCAACTGTGAGAGATGGAATATAAAACAAAAATCCAGAAAATCACATTGTATGATTTTTCACTAATTAATTAGCATTTTACTGCATGACATAAGTATTTGATACATCAGAAAAGCAGAACTTGTTTCCTGTAGTTCTTGACCAAGTTTGCACACACTGCAGCAGGGATTTTGGCCCACTCCTCCATACAGACCTTCTCCAGATCCTTCAGGTTTCAGGGCTGTGGCCGGGCAATACAGACGTTCAGCTCCCTCCAAAGATTTTCTATTGGGTTCAGGTCTGGAGACTGGCTAGGCCACTCCAGGACCTTGAGATGCTTCTTACGGGGCTACTCCTTAGTTGCCCTGGCTGTGTGTTTCGGGTCGTTGTCATGCTTGAAGACCCAGCCACGACCCATCTTCAATGCTCTTACGGAGGGAAGGAGGTTGTTGGCCAAGATCTCGCGATACATGGACCCATCCATCCTCCCCTGAATACGGTGCCGTCGTCCTGTCCCCTTTGCAGAAAAGCATCCCCAAAGAATTATGTTTCCACCTCCATGCATCACAGTTGGGATGGTGTTCTTGGGGTTGTACTCATCCTTCCTCTTCCTCCAAACAGAAAAACATCCCCGAAGAATGATGTCTTCCTTCAAACACGGCGAGTGGAGTTTAGACCAAAAGCTCTATTTTTGTCTCATCAGACCACATGACCGTCTCCCATTCCTCCTGTGGATCATCCAGATGGTCATTGGCAAACTTCAGATGGGCCTGGAGATGCGCTGGCTTGAGCAGGGGGACCTTGCGTGCGCTGCAGGATTTTAATCCATGAAGGCGTAGTGTGTTACTAATGGTTTTATTTGAGACTGTGGTCCCAGCTCTCTTCAGGTCATTGACCAGGTCCTGCCATGTAGTTCTGGGCTGATCCTTCCTCATGATCATTGATTGATTTTCTGGATTTTTGTTTTAGATTCCGTCTCTCGCAGTTGAAGTGTACCTATGATAAAAATTACAGACCTCTACATGCTTTGTAAGTTGGATAACCTGCAAAATCGGCAGTGTATCAAATACTTGTTCTCCCCACTGTAAGTGTGTGTTGTTCATTCTAACTTCCCACTGCATGAAATGTTGCAGTCGAACTGTGTCAATGAGAAGGTAGATGGTATTTCATGCTACTGACTAGAGGTCGACCGATTATGATTTTTCAACACCGATACCGATTTATTGGAGGACCAAAAAAAAAGCTGATACCAATTAATGGGCCGATTTAAAAAATACATTAAAAAATGTGATTTATTTGTAATAATGACAATTAGAACAATAGTGATTGAACACTTATTTTAACTTAATATAATACATCAATAAAAATCTATTTAGCCTCAAATAAATAATGAAACATGTTCAATTTGGTTTAAATAATGCAAAAACTAAGTGTTGGAGAAGTAAAAGTGCAATATGCGCCATGTAAAAAAGTTAACGTTTGAGTTCCTCGCACAGAACATGAGAACATATGAAAGTTGGTGGTTCCTTTTAACATGAGACTTCAATATTCCAAGGTAAGAGGTTTTAGGTTGTAGTTAATACAGTATTTATAGGACTTTTTCTCTCTATACCATTTGTATTTCATACACCTTTGACTGTTGGATGTTCTTATAGGCACAATAGTATTGCCAGTGTGTGTAACAGTATAGCTTCTGTCCCTCTCCTCGCTCCTACCTGGGCTCGAACCAGGAACACAACGACAACAGCCACACTCGAAGCAGTGTTACCCATCGCTCCACAAAAGCTGCGGCCCTTGCAGAGAAAGGGCAATAACTACTCTAAATCTCAGAGCGAGTGACGTTTGAAACGCTATTAGCGCACACCCAGCTAACTAGCTAGCCATATCACATTGATTACACCAGTGATTAGGCTGATAGGCTTGAAGTCATGTGCTTGCGAAGAGCTGCTGGCAAAACGCACAAATTAATTATAACATAATAACACACAGAAATACGAGCCTTTGGTCATTAATATGGTCGAATCCGAACCTATCATCTCGAAAGCTAGACGTTTATTCTTTCAGTGAAATACGGAACTGTTCCGTATTTTATCTAATGGGTGGTATCCCTAAGTCTAAATATTCTTGTTACATTGCACAACCTTAAATGTTATGTCATAATTACATACAATTCTGGCAGATTAGTTCGCAATGAGCCAGGCGGCCCAAACTGTTGCATATACCCTGACTCTGCGTGCAATGAATGCAAGAGAAATGACACAATTTCACCTGGTTAATATTGCCTGCTAACCTGGATTTCTTTTAGCTAAATATGCAGGTTTAAAAATATATACTTCTGTGTATTGATTTAAAAAAAGGCATTGATGTTTATGGTTAGGTAGTTGTCCAACGATTGTGCATTTTTCTCAAATGCGCTTTTGTTAAATCATCCCATGTGTCGTTATAACTCGTGATTATGATTGATTGATTGTTTTTTTTATAAGATAAGTTTAATGCTAGCTAGCAACTTACCTTGGCTTCTACTGCATTCGCGTAACAGGCAGGCTCCCCGTGGAGTGCAATGTAATCAGAGTAATGAGAGGCAGGTGGTTAGAGCGTTGGACTAGTTAACTTTAAGGTTGCAAGATTGGCTCCCCCAAGCTGACCAGGTGAAAATCTGTCGTTCTGCCCCTGAACAAGGCAGTTAACCCACCATTCCTAGGCCGCCATTGAAAATAAGAATGTGTTCTTAACTGACTTGGTTAAATAAAGTTAAATAAAGGTATACAATATATTTTTTTAAATCGGCGCCCAAAAATATTGATTTCCGATTGTTATGAAAACTTGAAATCGGCCCTAATTAATCGGCCATTCCGATTAATCGGCCGACTTCTACTACTGACACTTGCATGGTTTGACACCAGTATTGCCAGCATTTGTTTTATTAACTGGGCTGTCTGGAGTGATCAGAGAGTAGACTAAGGAAGTGAAGTAGACAAACTGCCAGTGTTTGAAATTAGTCTGTGTAGTTACTAACCCTTGTGATAGTGAGTGGAGGATGATATAGCTCATAATTTTCTTGACTTATGAGATACTTTTAGAATAGTTTTATTCCCATTTTGTATTGCACAGTCTACTGATATGAATATGTACAGGTAGCCTAATGGTTAGAGCATTGGGCCAGTTACCGAAAGGTTGCTGGATCGAATCCTGAGCTGACAAGGTAAAAAAAAAATGTAATTCTGCCCCAGAGCATAGCAGTTAACACACTGAACCCCGGGCCCCAGAGCATAGCAGTTAACACACTGAACCCCGGGCGTTAGAGATGTGGATGTCGATTCTGGCAGCTCCCCGCACCTCTCTGATTCAGAGGTTGGGTTAAATGTGGAAGACACACTTCAGTTGAATGCATTCAGTTGTACAACTTTTCTACATGTGTAATAACATTCAGACACATTTGTCCGTAGAACTCTATGAAACGATTATGTCGAGGCACCGATCTAGGGGAGGGAACCAAAACATTACTGCAGTGTTTATTTTATTTAACTAGGCAAGTCGGTGAAGAACAAATTATTTTTTTACGATGACTGCCTACCCCAGCCAAACCCTAACCCGAATATGCTGGGCCAATTGTGCGCAGCCGCAATCACGTCCGGTTGTGATATAGCCTGGAATCGAACCAGGGTCTGTAGTGACGCATCTAGCATTGATGCAGTGCCTTAGACTGTTGCACCACTCGGAAGCCCCTTGAAGTGTTGAAGATCCCCAAGAACACAGTGGCCTCCATCAATCATACTTTAATCATATATATTGAGGATATATATATACTTGAGGATTGACAAACATAACAACCAAACAAATAAATAAAAAGTACAATATGCAGTTGTAGATAATGTAGATTACGCTTCGACTATAGCCAATATTCACATACATTATTTTGAATATACAGATTTGCAGTTCCAATGCTTCTAAACTCTGGGGCTTTATTTTTCACTAAAGTAGTACATTTTTCAAGAGCCAGGCTTGACATTAATTATTTTAACCAATGACCAAGTGAGGGGGAACTGACATACTTCCAGTGGAGAGCAATTGAATGTCTAGCTTGTAATAGACAGAGGTCAAAAAAATTATTTTCTCTCCTATGTAAAGAATTATTCTCTGGGTAGAGATTTAGGAGGCATATTTTATGGATGAATGTTATTGGGGTAGAGGCCATCTCAGAGATATAGCGCAGTACTGAGCTCCAAACGTTTGTAAATCAAATTGATTTATAAAGCCCTTCTTACGTCAGCTGATATCTCAAAGTGATGTACAGAAACGCCGCCTAAAACCCCAAACAGCAAGCAATGCAGGTGTAGAAGCACAGTGGCTAGAAGAATCTCCCAAAAGGACAGAACCTAGGAAGAAACCTTGAGAGGAACCAGGCTATGAGGGGTGGCCAGTCCTCTTCTGGCTGTGTCAGGTGGAGATTATAACAGAACATGGCCAAGATATTCAAATGTTCATAGATGACCAGCAGGGTCAAATAATAATAATCACAGTGGTTGTCGAGGGTGCAACATGTCAGCACCTCAGGAGTAAATGTCAGTTGGCTTTTCATAGCCGATCATTGAGAGAATCTCTACCGTTCCTGCTGTCTCTAGAGAGTTGAGAACAGCAGGTCTGGGAATGGTAGCACGTCCGGTGAACAGGTCAGGGTTCCATAGCTGCAGGCAGAACAGTTGAAACTGGAGCAGCAGCACAGCCAGGGGACTGGGGACAGCAAGGAGTCATCAGGCCAAGTAGTCCTGAGGCATGGTCCTAGGGCTCAGGTCCTCTGAGAAAGAAAGAGAGCATATTTAAATTCACACAGGACACCGGACAAGACGGAGAAGTACTCCAGATATAACAGACTTACCCTAGCCCCCGACACATACACTACTGCAGCATAAATACTGGAGGCTGAGACAGGAGGGGTCGGGAGACACTGCGGCCCCACCCGACGATACCCCCCGACAGGGCCAAACAGGCAGGATATAACCCCATCCACTTTGCCAAAGCACAGCCCCCACACCACTAGAGGGATATCTTCAACCACCAACTTACCATTCTGAGACAAGGCCGAGTATAGCCCACAAAGGTCTCCGCCACGGCACAACCCAAAGGGGGGCGCCAACCAGACAGGAAGATCATGTCAGTGACGCACCCCTCCTAGGGACGGCATGGAAGAGCACCAGAAAGGCAGAGAATCCCAGTGGAGAGAGGGGAACCGGCCAGGCAGAGACAGCAAGGGCGGTTCATTGCTCCAGTGCCTTTCCGTTCACCTTCACACTCCTGAGCCAGACTACACTCAATCATAGGACCTACTGAAGAGATGAGTCTTCAATAAAGACTTAAAGGTTGAGACCGAGTCTGCGTCTCTCACATGGGTAGGGAGACCATTCCATGAAAAATTAGCTCTATAGGAGAAAACCCTGCCTCCAGCTGTTTGCTTAGAAATTCTAGGGACAGTAAGGAGACCTGCGTCTTGTGACCGTAGCGTACGTGTAGGTATGTACGACAGGACCAAATCAGAAAGATGGGTAGGAGCAAACCCATGTAATGCTTTGTAGGTTAGCAGTAAAACCTTGAAATCAGCCTTTGCCTTAACAGGAAGCCAGTGTATCTCAGCACATTCCCACAGGCAATGATACAAGGTGCCTAAATGTGTGTTACATTTAACAAAACAGGTCTAGGGTATTAGGGTCAAATTTGTGGAGCTTAACAAGGGTGATATATGCTCTCATTGCCCAATTGTATTGCAACAATCTCAGGCGGGTGTTTATATCTGAGCTCTAGAGCATATCATACCCCAATACACTGTACATATCCAGAAGTGGACCTATAAGTTTGTCCTTAAATATCTTCTAAATATCTATTGGGAGCCCATCTGGACCTCTTTACCTCCCTTCCTACTGAAAATAGCATCAGATTTCTACAGGATCCATTGATAATTGTCCTTTAATTAATTATGAATTGCATTAATAGCTCGGTCTGAATTTAACCTCTTAATGCGCCAGGCCAGCAATTTATCTGGTTTTTCACCATGATCATAGGACTGTCATGGATCAGGACTGTACAGCAAATCTCCTATGTGGACGTGGTGAAGAGAGTTATAGAGACAAGAGGCCACAGTTCTTTAGAAGATATGGTGGTGGATGCACCTCCAACTAGTTGCAAACACTTATTGTGAAGGTGGATGTTCTTAGTATTTATAACCACAGTTATTCATTGTACTGAACAAGAAGTCCAAGAAGTTGGACATCATTATATCTGCAGCTGAGAAGTTTTTGGGCCTCCAAGACTACAAGGACTACTGTCACCAGATAATGTTCTGCTCTTACAGGATCCTTCTCAGCCTGTGTAGAGACCTGGTTAGAACAGAATAGCAGGCTGATTTAGTTGAATAAAAATTGTGTTATTGACAGTTTGTATGATCCCGTTAACGGGATCGATATGACAACAGCTAGTGAAACTGCAGGGTGCCAAATTCAAAACAACAAACATCTCATAATTAAAATTCCTCAAGCATACAAGTATTTTACACCATTTTAAAGATAAAATTCTTGTTAATCCAGCCAGCGTGTCTGATTTTAAAAAGGCTTTACAGCGAAAGCACCACAAACGATTATGTTAGGTCACCACCAAGCCACAGAAAAACACAGCCATTTTTTTCCAGCCAAAGATAGGACTCACAAAAAGCACAAATAGATTAAATTAATCACTAACCTTTGATGATCTTCATCAGATGACACTCATGGGACTTCATGTTACACAATACATGTATGTTTTGTTTGAAAAAGTTCATATTTATATATTTTTTAAATCTACATTTACATTGGCGCGTTACTACGTTCAGTAGTTCCAAAAACATCCAGTGATTTTCCATAGCCACATCAATTTACGGAAATACTCATCATTAAATGTTGATGAAAATACAAGTGTTACACATGGAATTATAGATGTACTTCTCCTTAATGCAACCGCTGTGTCAGATTTTAAAAAAGCTTTACGGAAAAAGCAAACCATGCTATAATCTGAGAATGGCGCTCAGAAAACAAATAAATATATCAGCCATGTTGGAGTCAACAGAAATCAGAAATAACATTATAAATATTCACTTACCTTTGATGATCTTCATCAGAATGCACTCCCAGGAATCCTGGTTCCACAATAAATGTTTGATTTGTTCGATAATGTTCATAATTTATGTCCAAATAGCTACGTTTGTTAGGTCGTTTAGTACACAAATCCAAACGTGCATGCAGGTCCAGCCGAACGTCGGACAAAAGTTCAAAAAGTTACATTCCAGGTCTTAGAAACATTTCAAACTAAGTATAGAATCAATCTTTAGGATGTTTTTATCATAAATCTTCAATAACATTCCAACCAGAGAATTCCTATGTCTGTAGAAAAGCAATGGAACGCAGGTCGCTCTCATGTGAAATGCGCGTGACTCTCTGCCAGATCACTGACACATTCCCCTCTCTTTCGGCCTCACCTCACAGTAGAAGCCTGAAACAAGTTTCTAAAGACGGTTGACATCTAGTGGAAGCCTTAGGAAGTGCAACTTGACCCATATCCCACTGTGTTTTCGATTGGGGCTGAGTTGAAAATCAACCAACCTCAGATTTCCCACTTCCTGTTTGGATTTTTTCTCAGGTTTTGCCTGCTATATGAGTTATGTTATACTCACAGACATCATTCAAACAGATTTAGAAACTTCAGTGTTTCCTATCCAAATGTACATATATTAGCAACTGGATTTTTTTCTCAGGTTTTTGCCTGCCATATGAGTTATGTTATACTCACAGACCTCATTCAAACAGTTTTAGAAACTTCAGAGTGGTTTCTATCCAAATGTACATATATTAGCAACTGGGACTGAGGAGCTGGCTGTTTACTCTGGGCACATCTGGGCACCTTATTCATCCAAGCTACTCAATACTGCCCCCAGCCTAAGAAGTTAAACAGCATGATCATCATTACACAGGTCCACCTTGTGCTGGGGACAAGAGTAGCTGAATACGTACCTTGGCAGCAGCTAATGATGTCAACGTTGTGAACAGAGTTCCCCTTGGTGGTGATGGGGTTATGGTATGGGCAGGCATAAGCTACAGACAAGTGAAATTTATCGATGGCAATTTGAATGCACGGAGATACATGACACGATCCTGAGGCCCATTGTCCTGTCATTCATCCGCCGCCATCACCTCATGTTTCAGAATGACAACGCACAGCCCCATGTCGCAAGATTCTGTACACAATTGAAAGTGCTGAAAATGTCCCAATTCTGTGGCCTGCATACTCAGACATGTCTCCCTTTGAGCATGTTCGAGATGGTCTGGTACGACGTGTACGGCCGCTTGTTCCAGTTCCCTCTTATATCCAGGAATTTCGCACAGACATTGAAGAGTGGGTTAACATTCCAGATGCCACAATCAACAGCCTGAATAACTCTATGTAAAGGAGACGTGTCCCAGAGGAGGCAGTAGCAGCTACCCACTTCTCCAGTGCTTAATGTGTAAATTGGGAGGTCCTGGAACCAAAACTGAGCCCGAGAGCATTGATCTGGGGGTCTCTGAGGTACCAGAACACATTAAATAAAATACCTTTATAATATTGCATTCATTATCATGGCTTTTGCGAACTGGCATATTATAATTGTTTTATTTGATTTAACTAGGCAAGTCAGTTAAGAACCAATTCTTATTTACAGTGACGGCCTACCCGTACCAAACCCGGACAATGCTGGACCAATTGTGCGCCGCCCTATTGGACTGCCAATCACAGCCAGATGTGATACAGACAAGCTCTCTCTTGCTTTACTTTGTAAAACTGTGCAGTTTGCTCAATAGGCCTATTTGGAAGTTGATAACTTGGTAACACACAAACAGACTAGTATTTTATTTTCAGCAGGATCCATTTGCTTTGCAACCTGTGTTTTCCAGTGATTGGATTAGAAATATTGCTAAAGGCCTGTTTTGGCTGTATGCTGTTAACTAACAGATTTGCCACATGTTCCTGACTGTAGAAATGCCTTGTGAATTGGCTACACACAATCCACAACTAGGGCTATTTTATTTAAATTAGCTATTGATCCTCTGTAGCTAAATACTCCTGGTGTTGTATTGGGAATGATTTAGTTTCTTTCTGAACAGACTGCAGAGTCCCGCAGCACCTCAACACACTTCCCACAGCTATTATTCTATCAGGAAATAAATGAAGAAGTGCAATGCTGGAGAGATGAGTTGTCGGCTCATGTCTATAACAACACAGAGAGGGAGAGAGATCATAGAAAGTGAATCTCATTTTAGTTTTAGCTCATTTAGCTCTGATTGCTTTTATCAGGAGTTTTACATTGCAAACAGGATAAATTATTTTTCACGCCACGAGGTACCTGATCCTGCCAAATGGGTTACCGGAACGAAAGACTACAAAACTGAGAGGTGCCGGAAGATCTGGCTCAAATTAAGCGCCGCCCTTCTCGTATAATGGGGTAGGGATATCCCAAGAATCCCTGAGTGCATGGATGGTTGCACCGAATATTTTTTTTATTATAATTAAACCAAGATAGACCACAGCCAGGTGAGTCATAGTGGGCAGAGCCAAGCACGAGCTAGCAAGATCCTATTGGCGCGTCCGTGCGCACAATTTATGGTAGGGAATGCCTCCTCTGTGAAGAGCTCGTGTGCAATAACTCAATTCGCCTTTGCGTAAAAATAAATAAAAAACATTTGCAATGGGTAAAGTCTACAAAACTTAGTCCACTCTGTTCATAACAGATTTTAGTTTGGGGAACTGTATTAAGATCAGATGTTTCATTGATTAGAACATTTGCAGAATGTCGGACAATATCCATCTAGTTCCATCTTCTCCCACTGCCTGTCGGACTACCATATTTGGATTCTTCACATTATACATCTGGTGAAATATCTGTCTCATTGTTCTATCTGTGGCTGCACTGTGGTAGTGGGGGAACAGGAAGTTCAGGGCAGACACACAACATTCTTCAGAATAACGAAAACGCCAGAACTCTAATGTTTAGAACATAACATTTGTGTCATTTTCTATGTATTACTTTAGGTATGTAATAGCAGGTTTAAACTTCCTATTATCGGAAGAACATATCATACCATGCGAGGTAACATCCGTTAAGGTATTAACACGTTTGATTTGTTATTTTTGTGTCAAACCAAGTGAACGTGAAACTATTTTAAGTCACACAGGTAGAAACTTTGGGTTTGTCTGAATGGATGTACATAATTGCTTCATGGTAATTTAATAAAAAATATATTTATTTTACATTTCTGAGTTTGTTTAGCATGTTATTGGTTTTGTATAAAATTCACGAGTTGGTAAAATGGCGGTGCCCACTCAGTCTGTGTTAACGGACTTCAGTGCAGGTACAGAGACACAATTTCATAGTTGCTCTACTGTTTTGAAGCTGAATGTAATGATTATCAGTTTTCTACATGTGTACTAATATTCAGACACATTGTTGTTTCTATCTCATCTATAAATGTTACTATGGTGTGAACTGAAACACTATTTGATTTTTATGTAAAATAATACAGTGAAGAAAAGGTTATTCAGGAAAATAGTACATAGTGCTGCCTGAAACATACTGTGATCTTGTACTGAATGTATTTGTCATTTCTGCATTTATGTGAATTTGGGAAATTTACTATAGATCAAGTTCACTTACATTGTGTAGACTAATTTTAAAGCGTGTACTTTTTAATTAATGTTTTGCTATTAATGCTTACCTACCAGATATATTGAAATGAGACCAGTGCTTGACTTGGACAGGAGCTCACCAGAGCTGAGTACCATCACCTCAAATTTCTACTGTTTGAGCTCATGTTCCTCTTATAGAATATTAGCTCAACAGTATTGTGGAGCTCCTTTACCTAAATATAAACCATATTTTTAGAGAATAAAGAAAGTCTTGACAGTTCTGGCACTAACTTTTGTGTCCGTTTCTCTTTATTAATACTGGCCAACTCAGATTAAGTCTGAGGCCGGTAACATCAACAGTGAGGACAAACCCAGCCTGCCTCTCTCCTTCTACACTGAGTCCAAACCTACAGTCACTGGGTCCTGATTGTGACAGTAGAGCCCAGTTTTTACAGCAGGGTCCAGAGATGGCATCAGTGCTGCACCTAAATATATTTTTTGAGAATAAAGAAAGTGCCAGAACTGTCAAGACAATAACTTTTGAAAAAAACAGTACAGGCACCTATTTCAGTCCAAGTCAAGCACTGAATTA
Source organism: Oncorhynchus keta (assembly GCF_023373465.1). NCBI lineage: Eukaryota > Metazoa > Chordata > Actinopteri > Salmoniformes > Salmonidae > Oncorhynchus > Oncorhynchus keta. The sequence continues at coordinate 146,623 of NW_026290746.1, read as the reverse complement.
GATAATTGAACAAGAAGGAAAATATTTAATAGAGAGTAAAGAAAGTGCCGGAACTGTCAAGACAACTTTGTGTCTGTTTGTCATTGTTACTACAGGACGACTAGAATTATGTCTGAGGCCGGTAACATCAACAGTGAGGACAAACCCAGCCTGCCTCTCTCATTCCACACTGAGTCCAAACCTACAGTCACTGGGTCCTGATTGTGACAATGGAGCCCAGTTTTCTCTGCAGGATCCAGAGATGGCATCAGTGAAGCTGGAAGACTGCAGTCAAACACTGGAGCTGAATGTCAACATTAAAGATGAAGAAGAGGAGGAGAAGATTAGGAAATCTGTTTCTCATGGTAAGAGCAGGTTCTATCTATCCAAGTTTGTTGTTCGTTCCAACTTCCCACTGTGCATGAAAGGTTGCAGTAGAACTATTTCAATGAAAAGGTAGCTGTTATTTCATGCTAATGACACTTGCATGGGTTGACACCAGTATTGTCAGCATTTGTTTTATTCACTGTGCTATCTAGAGTGTTCAGGGAGTAGAATAAAGAAATTAAGTTGACAAACTGCCTGTGTTTTAAAGTTCTATGAAATGAGTCTGTGTAGTTACTAACCCTTGTGATAGTGAGTGGAGGATGATATGAAATGAGTCTGTGTAGTTACTAACCCTTGTGATAGTGAGTAGAGGATGATATGAAATTAGTCTGTGTAGTTACTAACCCTTGTGATAGTGAGTAAAGGATGACAAGCCCCTTTTAGTGAGCTTTCATCTCTTACCCACTTTTAGAATAGTTTTATTCCCCTGTATTGTACAGCCTACTGATATGAATACATATGTCACCCGGTACAGACAGAAGAGGACCGGCCACCCCTTTGGGCCTGGTTCCTCTCTAACTTTGTTCCAAGGTTCCTGCTTTCTAGGAGTTTTTCCTGGCCGCTGCTTCTACATCTGCATTGCTTGTTCTTTGGGGATTTTAGGCTGGGTTTCTGTGAAGTACTTTGTGACAACTGCTGATGTAAAAAGGGCTTCATAATATTGATTTGATTGACATGTATATCACACCAACTGACTGGTTCTTCTGATGTTGTTCACAGGAGACCATGTTGAGACATTCTCTACATCCAGAGAGCAACAGCAGGAAGATCACAGAGCTAAGAGGTCTCACCACTGCCCACATTGTGAGGAGATTTTCCCAATTCTATCAAAGCTAAAAATACACTTAAAAATACACACAGGAGAAAATCTTTATTCCTGCGCTGACTGTGGAAAATGCTTCACAACGTCAACTGAGCTAAAAGTTCATCAGAGAACACACACGGGAGAAAAGCCTTACTCCTGCTCTGATTGTGGGGTGAGTTTCTCTCGACTGGGCCACTTAAAAAGACATGAACATATACATACAGGAGAGAAGCGTTACTCCTGCTCTGACTGTGGGAAGAGTTTTTCTCGACTGGACCTCTTAAAAAAGCATGATCTTATACATACAGGAGAGAAGCCTTACTCCTGCCCTGACTGTGGAAGGAGTTTTTCTCGACTGAGCCATTTAAAAAAACATGAACTTATACATACAGTAGTGAAGCCTTACTCCTGCTCTGACTGTGTAAAATGCTTCACAACATCAGCTCAGCTAAAAGTTCATCAGAGAACACACACAGGTGAGAAGCTGTACTCCTGCTCTGACTGTGGAAAGATTTTCTCTCAACTGGGCCACTTAAAAAGACACAAACATATACATACAGGAGTGAATACTTATGCCTGCTCTAACTGTGTGAAATGCTTCATTACATCAACTGATCTAAAAGTTCATCAGAGAACACACACAGGTGAGAAGCCTTACTCCTGCTCTGACTGTGGAAAGAGTTTCTCTCTACTGGGCAACTTAAAAAGACATGAACGTATACATACAGGAGTGAAGCCTTACTCCTGCTCTGATTGTGGAAAGAGTTTCTCTCAAATGGGCCAGTTGAAAAGACACCAAGCTAACCATAAAGGAGAGAAGACTTACCATTTGTAATGTGGCAAGAGTAACTCAAGTGAAAGTCACCAAGTAAAATACTACTTGTGTAAAAAGTTGAAATTATTTGGTTGTATCAAAAGTAGAAGTATGAATCATTTCAAATTCCTTAAATTAACCTCTGGGTGTCCCTAAACCGGAACGGTTGTTGCTAACGTGCGCTAATGTGACTAGAATGACGTTGAATCCAACAGCCAACTTTCCGGGACATAGACATGTCTTATATGGGCAGAAAGCTTAAATTCTTGTTAATCTAACTGCGGTCACCAATTTAACAGTAGCTGTTACAGTGAAAAAAATACCATGCTATTGTTTGAGGAGAGTGCACGACAATAAAATAACTTATCACGGCAACTGGTTTGATATATTCACCTCTGAAGGTAAATAATGTACTTACATTCAGTAATCTTGCTCTGATATGTCATCCTGAGGGTCCCACAGATAAAATGTAGCATAGAATACATTTTCATGTTCAACTGTAGGAACTGGGTTCTACATTTTGAACCCCTGCTGTCTCTGGCTCCACACCCACCCCACCCAGCCATCAAGATGTGTGAAGGTTAGTGTATAAGCTAATGATCCATCATGTATGACATTTCTGGGAGTGTGTAAACTTCATTTATTTAATACCATAGCATTTGTATATGTTCTCTATAGTTATGTACTTAAATGACCAATTCGGCACATTTGGGCAAATTCCTGGCAGACTTGATACAGTCCAGTAATGTAATTCTTCACTGCATCAGTCAAACTGTGCACACACACACTGCTGCCATCTGGTGGCCAACATCTAAATTACATCTAGACTCCTTTCTGAAAGTATGGCCTTTCTCTTGCTCTTCAAAGATGATAGAAAATAAAAACACAGTTTTTTTTGCTTGTATTATCTTTTACCAGATCTAATGTGTTATTCTCCTACATTAATTTCACATTTCCACAAACTTCAAATTGTTTCCTTTTAAACGGTCTCAAGAATATGCATGTATTTGCTTCAGGTGCTGAGCTACAGGCAGTTAGATTTGCGTATGTCATTTTAGGTGAAAATGTCACCAAAAAATGGGTACGATCCTTGAGCTTTTTAAGTGAACCAGACGACACAATTGTGTTGTTTTTTTATATTGCAGATAGCCAGGGGCACACTCCAGCACCATTTACAAACGGAGCATTTGTGTTTAGTGAGTGCGCCAGATCAGAGGCCGTGGGGAGGACCAGGGATGTTATCTTGATAAGTGCATGAATTGGACTATTTTCTGTCATGCTAATCATAAAAAAATGTAATGAGTACTTTTGGGTGTCAGGGAAAATGTTTGGAGTAAAAAGTACATTTTCTTTAGGAATTTTTGGGAAGTAAAAGTTGTCAAATATAAATAGTAAAGCGCAGATACCCCCAAAAAACGACTTAGGTAAAAACTAAGTGCTTTACACCACTGCATGCATCCATACCGTGTGTCAGCATTGCAGGCTGGTGGTGTGAAGGCGTTGGGGTGTGTTTTCAGGGCACACATTGGGCCTCTTGATAAAAGATGAGCAACATTTGAATGCAACAAGATATCTAAACATCATTGCCAATCAGGTGCCTCCCTTCATGGCAGCAGTGTATCCATCTGCAAGTTGTTTCTTCAGCAGGATTATGCCACAAGGCTTGTCCAGGAATGGTTCCAAAAACAGCTCCCTGAATTCACTGTAATTGTGCATCTGTGGGAGGAGATGAAACGAGCTATTCAGAGTAGAGATCCACTCCCAGCCAACTTGACATAATTGTGTGAAGCATTGGAGTCAACATGGGTCAGCGTCCCTGTGGAACACTCAACACCTTTGACAGTCTATGCCGTGACGAATTGGGGATGTTCTGAGGACAAAAGGGGGTGCAACTCAATATTAGGAAGGTGTTTCTGATGTTTTGTACTCTGTGTATATCAGAAAAGATGGTGTGATTAGTTTGGGTGGATTATTTTATATTACTAAATTACCTTTGTTCAATGATAAATGTAGAGCTTGTTATGTATATATATTATATATTTTTAGTGTTTCCTGTTTGACCCCAGGAAGAGTAGCTGCTGGGGATCCTAATAAAATACTAAATGTATCAGATATTAATGACGTGTTGATCAGTTTTCACCATTAGTATTTTAATGAACGTTTCATTCAGTGTGTTTCTATGGGATATAGTAGATATAGTAGTAAAGGACAAATTCTGTATTTTATCAAATAATTTTTAATCATGTTTATACCTAATGTCCTAAAATACTAAATGAATGATCTAAACAATCCATGGTACGACCTTCTTAAAACCATCCCATATGTCAGCATAGTATTGTAATGCATTATTAGTCTTTTCATGGTGCAAATGTCCAGGGACGGCATTACAACCACGATCCAGTAATGACCCAGTTACTATTGGGGGAATGGAACCAGAGAGGAAGCTTGTGTTACCTTTCTCTACACCACTACAGTATTCATTTCAACAGATGTCGTGGAAATTTCCTTAATTACCAACTGATGAGAGAGCAAATCACACACGAGTCAGAGTTATGCTTAATCTTCACCTTTAATAATAATTAAGCTTTTGCAATAGCATTTTGACTTTCAACACTTCAGTATCTCTACTGAACAGTTGAGTGCTCTACATAATGGCAAATGGGATCCTTTATAGCAAAGATCCACCCCCTCCTAGACGATATGACAAAACACAGGTCTTAGGAACTTACACAAAGAAAAACCTTACTTCAGAGAGAATATCCCCTCGTCAGACAGTGGGCTATAAATGATCGTTCAGTTTGGTCTCCTAAACAAAGCTCTTATCTCGTCCTTGGTACAAAATTGTACCAAGACATTACCCCCCGCCCTATGATATACATCAAATTGTCATTTAGAACCAATTCTAAATACAACCAATCAGAGGACAGACTCACGGAGAGGAGAGTGACCCTATAGGTCAACAAAGAGGGAGCATAGAATGATTCCAGACACTGTCACCCTCCTTTCCCCGATGAGAAAAGTAGGGAGTCACTGGCACACAGAAAAGATATGTTTACACATGATGACCCCTTGACCTCTCCCCTCTGCGGCCCATGCAACTTAGTCCTGACATAGAACAGATAACTGCCAATGGCCACCACTATAGTACAACAAAATACATTCTTATGAGAAATAACTCATAAGCATATCATGAAAATAAAACATCTTATCTATGTTACCCAACTAATTCTGATCATTCCACAACACAGACCTTTTCCACGACCCATTGTTAGAGCTCAATATACACCCAGGACTATATTGAGGGTCAGACTGTTGTAATGCCCAGTTGATTATGTAAATAGTATTGGAGAACTCTGGTATTGGATGGTCCATTTGAGGGTGAGTCATTGATATGAATGTTTAGAGTGAAAGAGCTGTGACCTCACATGTGATGGTCCACATCTACCAGAACCTTTCCTAGTGGGTTAGTAAACACCACCGCATTTTAGGAAGCCATTGTTCAAATGTGATCATACACACAGTAACAATGGGAGGGGTGTGGCCTGCATAAGGGAGGAGGTTGATCTCAGACAGAGTTGACAGGTTAACAGTGAGGACAAACCCAGCCTGCCTCTCTCCTTTCGCACTGCCTTCAAAACAGATTCTAAACCTACAGTCACTGGGTCCTGATTGACAGTGGAGACTTGTTGCACTGCAGGATCTAGAGATGGCATCACTGGACAGGTCTCCATTGGGCCAAGTCTACAACAAAAACATTTAGCAAAACAATCATTGCAACGTGATGGAAACGACAGATACAGGAGACATTTTTCTAAAGATCCACAAATGTTTTATCTGTTCGAACAGCAGCAGGAAAACATTGAAGAACCACAGTGCAATGCTGCGAAGGTGTAAGAATGGCGCTGCCAAAATCAGAGACTCATCTCCTGAGTAAACACCACAAATCGTGCGCACGTACCTCATCCCCTGAATACAAACCAAGTCATTTTACATACAGGACTTCAAACTGTAAAATAGATATAATATTTTGAATCATCACACCTTTTGCTGTGTACTGCAGTGTTTTCCCATCCTGATCCAGGGGATCCATAGAGGTGAGCTGTTTTGTTTTTGCCCGAACACTCACACACTGGATTCAACTAATCAACTCAAGCCTTTGAACTGAATAAGGTATGTGAGTGCGAGGGCAAAAACACACATGTACACCCTTTGGGACCAGGATTGGGGAACACTGCTGTACTGAAAGTCCTCCATCTTCAGAACTTCACTGTTGACATGCACATTATTGGGATTGTATACAGGGTGAAGAAACCAAGGTGGACATTTGTAATTTGATTGAACTATCCCTTAAATTACAGTTCCTTTGGAGTTACATTTAGTTAGAGGTGCATTTTCTCTAAGCCTGTGCTATAAATAAACATTTCATATTCCTAGGTCTAGTACAATGGGAAAACATATTGTTGCTGTATTTTTTTTCAATGTACTACAAGATCTTACATTTTTGTAAGGGCTGTTCTTCACATCAGGGTGCTGCTGCAGGTTCTCTGCGTCTCTTGACCATGTCAGGCAGGCCGGGCACAAAGCTCAAGACGCACTTCCCTCCATTAGTTATTCAGCAAGCTGATAACACATCTCTCCACTTCCCTCCATTAGTTATTTAACAAGCTGATAACACATCTCTCCACTTCCCTCCATTAGTTATTTATCAAGCTGATAACACATCTCTCCACTTTCCTCCATTAGTTATTTAACAAGCTGATAACACATCTCTCCACTTCCCTCCATTAGTTATTTATCAAGCTGATAACACATCTCCCGACAGACACAAGCAAAACCTCTTGCATAAATGTAGCAGCCTATACACCTAATCATTAGTGATCTGACATGCTGTATTGCATAAAACTGTAGGCTACTAACAACAGCAGCTACATAGTCTAGTTTACTATGGTCCTGTCCCTCTGACCAGGGTAAACAAAGTGGTAATGTTGTGTATTGTATATACAGTACTTCACTTGAGTTTATTTCATTTAATTAAATACATGAGAAAAAAAAGTGGCTGCCCAGCATGAATTAATGTACAAACATTATTTTTCATTACAATCTTGTCATTTAGCAGATGTTTGTATCCAGAGCGACTTACAGGACAAATAAGAGTTAATTGACTTGCTCAAGGGCACAATGCCAGATTTTTCACCTAGTCGGCTTGGGATTCAAACCAGCAACCTTTCAGTTACTGGCCCAACACTCTTAACCGCTAGGCTACCTGCCACCAGATCAATCAACTTCAATACAGTTATTCAAATACATTCATCATCAATGACTACAATAATGAATATAGTATTCACATACAATTTAATAAACACAAGTAGTCGATTCATAGATTGTTTATCATTAAACATAGTTGTTTAGCAATATAAAATAATCCACCCAAACTAAAGCTGAAAACTGATCATCAGACCATCTTTATCTGATATACACAGTGTGTACAAAACATTAGGAACACCTTCCTAATAGAGTTACACCCCCTTTATCCTCAGAACATCCTCAAATCGTCAGGACATGGACTGTCCAAGGTGTTGTGTGCGGTTCACAGGAAGCTGATCCATTTTGACGCTAATGCTTCCTACAATTGTGTCAAGTTGGCTGGGAGTGTATCAACTCTGAATAGTTCGTTCCATTTCCTCCCACAGATGCACAATTACAGTGAATTCAGTGTAATGTTATTGGAACCATTCATGGACAAGCCTTGTGGCGTAATCCTGCTGAAGAAAACAACTTACAGATGGATACACTGCTGCCATGAAGGGAGGCACCTGATTGGCAATGATGTTTAGATATCCTGTGGTATTCAAACATTGCACATCTTTTATCAAGAGGCCCAATGTGTGTCCTGAAAACACACCCCAACCATCACACCACCAGCCTGCAGTGCTGACACACAGCATGGAGGCATGAAGGGGTGTGTAAACTACTTTTGGGGGTATCTATACTTTACTATTAATATTTTGTGCAACTTTTACTTTTATTTCACAAATTCCTAAAGTAAATAATGTACTTTTTACTCCAAACATTTCCCCTGACACCCAAAGTATTCCTTATTTTTTTTCTGATTAGCATGACAGAAAATGGTCCAATTCATGCACTTATCAAGATAACATCCCTGGTCCTCCCTACTGCCTCTGATCTGGCGGACTCACTAAAAGAGAACATCCCTGGTCCTCCCTACTGCCTCTGATCTGGCGGACTCACTAAACAGAGAACATCCCTGGTCCTCCCTATAAGCCTCTGATCTGGCGGACTCAAAAAACACAAATGCTTTGTTTGTAAATGGTGTTGGCCCCTGGCTATAAGTAATATAGTAATATAAAAAACACAATTGTGCCATCTAGTTCGCCCAAAAACCTCAAGGAAAATGTAAGGTTCAGTTCTTTGTGTGTTCTCTACAGTCAGATCAGTGACAAGGCTTCTCTCCTTTGTTTACCTTGGTGTCTTTTTAAGATGCCCAGTAGAGAGAACCTCTTTCCATAGTCTGAGCAGGAGTAAGGCTTCACTCCTGTATGTATACGTTCATGTCTTTTTAAGTGGCTCAGTCGAGAGAAACTCTTTCCACAGTCAGAGCAGGAGTAAGGCTTCTCTCCTGTGTGTGTTCTCTGATGAACTTTTAGCTCAGCTGATGTTGTGAAGCATTTTACACAGTCAGAGCAAGAGTAAGGCTTCTCTCCTGTGTGTATACGTTCATGTGTTTTTAAGTCCCCCAGTTTAGAGAAACTCTTTCCACAGTCAGAGCAGGAGTACGGCTTCTCTCCTGTGTGTGTTCTCTGATGAACGTTTTGCTCAGTTGATGTTCTGAAGATTTTTTCACAGTAAAAGCAGGAGTAAGGCTTCTCTCCTGTGTGTACACGTTCATGTGTTTTTAAGTCGCCCAGTTGAGAGAAACTCTTTCCACAGTCAGAGCAGGAGTAAGGCTTCACTCCTGTATGTATACGTTCATGTCTTTTTAAGTTGCCCAGTTGAGAGAATCTCTTTCCACAGCCAGAGCAGGAGTAAGGCTTCAATCCTGTATGTAGACGTTCATGTGTTTTTAAGTGGGAAAGTTGAGAGAAACTAATTCCACAGTCAGAGCAGACGTATGGCTTCTCTCCTGTGTGTGTTCTCTGATGATCTTTTAGCTCAGCTGATGTTGTGAAGCATTTTACACAGTCAGAGCAGCAGTAAGGCTTTACTCCAATATGTCTACGTTCATGTCTTTTTAAGTGGCCCATTTGAGAGAAACTCTTTCCACAGTCAGAGCAAGAGTACGGCTTCAATCCTGTATGTATACGTTCATGTGTTTTTAAGTGGGAAAGTTGAGAGAAACTAGTTCCACAATCAGAGCAGAAGAAAGGCTTCTCTCCTGTGTGGGTTCTCTGATGATCTTTTAGCTCAGCTGATGTTGTGAAGCATTTTACACAGTCAGAGCAGGAGTAAGGCTTCACACCAATATGTCTACGTTCATGTGTTTTTAAGTGGCCCAGTCGAGAGAAACTCTGTCCACAGTCAGAGCAGGAGTAAGGCTTCTCTCCTGTATGTATACGTTCATGTGTTTTTAAGTTGCCCAGTAGAGAGAAACTCTTTCCACAGTCAGAGCAGGAATAAGGCTTCCCTCCAGTGTGCACTCTCTGATGAACTTCTAGATGAGCTGATGTTGTGAAGCATTTTACACAGTCAGAGCAGGAATAAGGCTTCCCTCCAGTGTGCACTCTCTGATGAACTGCCAAAGCTCCTGGTGTTGTGAATCTCTTCCCACAGTCAGTACAGGAATAGGGATTCTCTCAGTGTGTATTTGTAGGTGTGTTTTTAGCTTTGATAGAAATGGGAAAATCTCCTCACAATGTGGGCAGTGGTGAGACCTCTTAGCTCTGTGATCTTCCTGCTGTTGCTCTCTGGATGTAGAGAATGTCTCAACATGGTATCCTGTGTGAACAACATCAGAACAACCAGTCAGTTGGTGTGACATACATGTCAATCAAAAGTATATATTATGAAACCTTTTTACATCAGCAGTTGTCAGAAAGTGCTTCACAGAAACCCAGCCCAAATCCACAAAGAGCAAGCAATGCAGATGTAGAAGCACAGTAGCCAGGAAAAACTCCCTAGAAAGCAGGAACCTTGGAAGAAATGTAGAGAGGAACCAGGCCCAAAGGGTGGCCAGTCCTCTTCTGTCTGTACCGGGTGACATATGTATTCATATCAGTAGGCTGTACAATACAGGGGAATAAAACTATTCTAAAAGTGGGTAGAGATAAAAGCTAAAAGGGGGTGTCACCCTCCACTCACTATCACAAGAGTTAGTAACTACACAGACTCATTTCATATAACTTTAAAACACTGCCAGTTTGTCTACTTCACTTCTTTAGTCTACACTCTGATCACTCCAGACAGCCAAGTGAATAAAACAAATGCTGGAAATAATAGTGTCAAACCATGCAAGTCTCAGTAGCATGAAATAACATCTACCTTCTCAATGAAACAGTTCTACAGCAACTTTTCATACACAGTGGAAAGTTGGAACCAACAACAAACTTAGTGAGATAGAACCTGCTCTTACCATGAGAAACAGATGTCCCAATCTTCTCCTCCTCTTCTTCTTCACCTTTAATGTTGACATTCAGCTCCAGTGTTTGACTGCAGTCTTCCAGCTTCACTGATGCCATCTCTGGATCCTGCAGTGCAAACTGGGCTCCACTGTCACAATCAGGACCCAGTGACTGTAGGTTTGGACTCAGTGTGGAAGGAGAGAGGCAGGCTGGGTTTGTCCTCACTATTGATGTTACCGGCCTCAGACTTAATTCTAGTCGTCCTGTAGTAACAATGAGAAACAGACAAAAAAACAAAAAAGTGAGTCTTGACAGTTCTGGCACTTGCTTTATTTTCAAAAATATACATAAAAATATATTTATTTTGTTAAATTATCTAATTCAGTGCTTGACTTGGACTGAAATAGGTGCCGATACTCAGCTCCGGTGAGCTGAGGACTGATCTCAGTTCAATAGATCTGGTAGCTAAGCATTGACAACAAAACATGAATTAACTCACATTAGACAAAGTACACGCTATAAATTAGGCTACGCAAACGTAACTGAATCTATAGTAGATTTCCCACATTCAGTACTAGCTCGTGCTTGGCTCTGCCCCTATGACTCATCTGTTCCCATTGGACACAACTGGCTGTGGTCGGTCTTGGTTTGGTGCAACCATCGTTGCATTCAGGGATCCTTTTGATGGCCCTACCTCATTATACGAGAAGGCGGCACTTAATTTGAGCCAGATCTTCCAGCACCTCTCAGTTTTGCAGTCTTTCGTTCCAGAACCCATTTGCCAGGATCAGGTAGCCTCCCCTCTTGTGACATGAAAAAGTATTTCATCACGCAAAATCTGCATAAAAGCAATCAAGAGTAATTACATTTGGATTCCTCTGTAATTATCATGCCCCATAAAAAAACATGCCTGATGTTCTAGAATGTATTGATGTTGGGCCGAACCAGGTTTATGGTTTGTGCAACATTGTAGCCCTATTTAGGCCAAGGTGTGGCCATTACGGTGGTGAGAGAAGCACACCTGTATCTCTCACAGAACTAAAATGAGATTCACTTTCTATGATCTCACTCCCCTCTCTGTGTTGTTATAGACGTGAGACGGAAACTCATCTCTCAGCATTGCACTTCTTCGTGTATTTCCTGATAGAATAATAGCTGTGGGAAGTGTGTTGAGGTGCTGCAGGACTCTGCAGTCTGTTCAGAAAGAAACTAAATAATTCCCAATACAACACCAGGACTATTTAGCTACAGAGGATCAATAGCTAATTTAAATAAAATAGCCCTAGTTATGGATTGTGTGTAGCCAAATCACAAGGCATTTCTACAGTCAGGAACATGTGGCAAATCTGTTAGTTAACAGCATGCAGCCAAAACAGGCCTTTAGCAATATTTCTAATCCAATCACTGGAAAACACAGGTTGTAAAGCAAATGGATCCTGCTGAAAATAAAATACTAGTCTGTTTGTGTGTTTCCAAGTTATCAACTTCCAAATAGGCCTATTGAGCAAACAGCACAGTTTTACAAATGAAAGCAAGAGAGATAAGCTTTTGTCTGGTGAGTGAGCTGCACATCATTGGATGAGTCAGTGAAACTGGAAAGCTTGTTTAGGACTATAACTTCCCCCTCATATTGTACAATGTGTTTCTCCTCACACCTGGCCTAGACTATTGATGGATTAGAGACAAGGTCGTTTATATTGACCTCAGATTCTCAGTTTGTCAGTGTCAAAGTAGTCTGTCATTTTGGTCATTTGTGAGGTATTAAAAAATGTTCTTCAAAAGTCCCCAGTCATCTAAAATGATGTAGAACTGCATGAAATCTGTTTATAAAAGGCCACATTTTTCCAGGACTCCAGGCTACAATAAATGTACTTCATGTGTAACTTCTGTAACTTCTGTATTTAATGTGTTCTGGTACCTCGGAGACCCGCAGGTCAACACTCTCGGGCTCAGTTTTGGTTCCAGCACCTCCCAATTTACACATTAAGCACTGGAGAAATTGGTAGCTGCCGCTGCCTCCTCCGGCACACATCTCCTTTACATAGAATTCGCGGGATGTTGATTTTGGCCTTTGGAATAGACCACAACACCTGAACAGGATCGATACATCCGAACATCACACCTGCTAGACAGGAATGTCAGTGTTTTACCATGGCCAGCGAAGAGCCGGATCTCAATCCCATTGAGCAGGTCTGGGACCTGTAGGATCGGAGGGTGAGGGATAGGACCATTCCCCCAGGAAATGTCCGGGATCTTGCAGGTGCCTTGGCGGAAGAGTGGGGTAACATCTCACAGCAAGAACTGGCAAAACTGGTGCAGTCCATGAGGAGATGCACTGCAGTACTTAATGCAGCTGGTGGCCACACCAGATACCGACTGTTACTTTTGATTTTGATCCTCCCCCCTTTGTTCAGGGACACATTATTCTATTTCTGTTAGTCACATGTCCGTGGAACTTGTTCAGTTTATGTCTGTTGTTGAATCTTGTTATTTTACATACAAATATTTACACGTTAAGTTTGCTGAAAATAAACGCAGTTGACTGTAAGATGACGTTTCTTATTTTGCCGAGTTTATTTTTACCATGTTAGCTCAGGGATTCGATCCAGCAACCTTTCGATTACTGGCCCATCTCTCCAACCACTAGGCTACCTGTACGTAATTCATATCAGTAGGCTGCGCAATACAAAAGGGGAATAAAACTAATCTAAAACTATCTCATAAGTCATGAAAATGAGCCATATCATCCTCCACTCACTATCACAAAAGGGTTAGAAACTACACAGAATCATTTCATAGAATTTAAAAACACTGTCAGTTTTACTACACTTCTTCAGTCTACTCTCTGATCACTCCAGATCGCCCAGTGAATAAAACCAATGCTGGCAATACTGGTGTCAAATCATGCAAGTCTCAGTAGCATGAAATAACATCTACCTTCTCACTGAAACAGTTCATCATGAAACAGTTCTACTGCAACTTTTCATACACCGTGCGAAACTGGAATGAACAACAAACTTAGTTAGATAGAACCTGCTCTTACCATGACTAACAGATGTCCCAATCTTCTCCTCCTCTTCTTCATCTTTAATGTTGACATTCAGCTCAGTGTTTGACTGCAGTCTTCCAGCTTCACTGATGCCATCTCTGGATCCTGCAGTGAAAACTGGGCTCCACTGTCATAATCAGGACCCAGTGACTGTAGGTTTGAACTCAGTGTGGAAGGAGAGAGGCAGACTGGGTTTGTCCTCACTGTTGATGTTACCGGCCTCAGACATAATTCTAGTCGTCCTGTAGTAACAATGACAAACAGACACAAAGTTGTCTTGACAGTTCCGGCACTTTCTTTACTCTCTATGAAATATTTTTCTTATTGTTCAATTATCTAATTCAGTGCTTGACTTGGACTGAAATAGGTGCCTGTACTGTTTTTTCAATAGTTATTGTCTTGACAGTTCTGGCACTTTCTTTATTCTCTAAAAATATGGTTTATATTTAGGTGCAGCATGATGCCATCTCTGGATCCTGCTGTAAAAACTGGTGTCAAACCATGCAAGTGTAAGTAGCATGAAATAACATCTACCTTCTCATTGAAACAGTTCATCATGAAAATCCTGCCCTGCCTTTCTAAAGTCTTCGAAAGCCAGTTAACAAACAGATCACCGACCATTTTAGAATCCCCGTACCTTCTCCACAATCTGGTTTCCGAGTTTGTCATGGGTGCACCTCAGCCACGCTCAGGGTCCTAAACAATATAACTGCCATCGATAAAGACAGTACTGTGCAGCCGTCTTCATCTACCTGGCCAAGGCTTTCACTCTGTCAATCACCGCATTCTTATCGGCAGACTCAACAGCCTTGGTTTCTCAAATGACTGCCTTGCCTGGTTCACCAACTACTTCTCAATAGAGTTTAGTGTGTCAAATCGGAGGCCTGTTGTCCGGAGCTCTGGCTCTATGGGGTGCCACAGGGTTCAATTCTCGGGCCGACTCTTTTCTCTGTATATATCAGTGATGTCGCTTTTGCTGCTGGTGATTCTCTGATCCACCTCTACATAAGAGCCCTGTGTAAATTTCTTCCCCTTCTTTGGACACTGTGTTAACTAACCTCCAGGCGAGCTTCAATGCAACACAACTCTCCTTCATTAGCCTCAACTGCTCTTAAATGCAAGTAAAACTAAATGTATGCTCTTCAACAGATCACTGCCCACACCTGCCCGCCGTCCAGAATCTACTGGAGTGGTTCTGACTAGAATATGGACAACTACAAATACCTAGATTTTCAATTAGACTGTAAACTCACATTAAGCATCTCCAAACCCAAAAGTAAATCTAGATCGGCTTCTATTTCGCATAAAGCCTACTTCCTCATGTGAATAACATACCCCGTCGACGACTTATCTGCCCATCCCTTGACTCCGGCAATGTCATTTACAAATAGCCTCCAACGCTCTACTCAGCAAATTGGATGTAGTCTATCACAGTGTCATCTGTTTTGTCACCAAAGCCCCATATACTACCCACCACTGCAATTTGCAGGCTCTTTGGCTGGTCTCGCTTCATATTAGTCCCTAACCCACTGGCTTCAGGTCATCCCATAAGTCTTTGCTAGGTAAGCCCCACCTTATCTCTGCTCACTGGGTCACCATAGCAACACCCACCCATAGCACAGTCCAGCAGGCATATTTCACTGGTCATCCCCAAAGCCAACTCTCCTCATTAGGGCCTGTCCTTCCCAGGTCTCTGCTGCCAATGACTGGAATGAATTGCAAAATCACTGAGGCTGGAGACATACCTCCCTCACTAACTTTAAGCATCAGCTGTCAGAGCAGCTTACCGATCACTGCACCTGTACAAAGCCCATCTGTAAAATAGCCCACCCAACTACCCCATCACCATATTTTATTTATTTTTCTATTTTGCACCCCAGTATCTCTACTTGCACAGCCTATCACTCAGTGTTAATGCTAAGTTATAATTATTTCGCCACTACAGCCTGTTGTGCCTTACCTCCTAATCTTACTACATTTGCACACACAGCATATAGACTGTTCTATTGTGTTGTTATTGAAATCGTTGTTTATCCCATGTGTAACTCTGTGTTGTTTTTGTCGAACCTGTGCTTTACGAGAAACAGATTTCCCAATCTTCTCCTCCTCCTCTTCTTCATCTTTGTCATTGACATTCAGCTCAGTGTTTGACTGCAGTCTTCCAGCTTCACTGATGCCATCTCTGGATCCTGCAGGTGCAAACTGGGCTCCACTGTCACAATCAGGACCCAGTGACTGTAGGTTTGGACTCAGTGTGGAAGGAGAGAGGAAGGCTGGGTTTGTCGTCACTGTTGATGTTACCGGCCTCAGACTTAATCTGAGTCGGTCTGTAGTAATAAAAGAAACGGACACAAAAGTTAGTCCCAGAACTGCAAGACTTTCTTTATTATCTAAAAATATGATTTATATTTAGGTGTAGGAGCTACACAATACTGTTGAGCTAATATTCTATAAGAGGAACATGAGCTCAAACAGTAGAAATTTGAGGTGCCGTTACTCAGCTCTGGTGAACTGCTGTCCAAGACAAGAACTGATCTAATTTCAATAGATCAGCTAGGCATTGACAAAACATTAATTAATTCACACTAGACAAAGTATACACTTGAAATTAGGCTACACAACTGAAATGCAATTATTCTATAGTAGATTTCCTGAATTCACATAAATGCCTCAAAAAACATTTTGTACAAGATATGTTGTAGGCAGCACTATGTACCATTTTCCTGAATAACCGTCTTCATTGTATTATTCCAGTCAAAAACCAAAAGTATTTCCGTTCACACCATAGTAACATTTATAGATAGACAGATACAACTGAACGTCTCTGAATATTAGTACACATGTAGAAAACTGATCATCATTACATTTAGCTCCAAAACAGTAGCGCAACCGTAAAATTGTCTCTCTTGCTGCACTGAAGTGCGTTAATGCAGACCGAGGGGGAACCGCCATTTTACCATCTCGTGAATTTTACACAAAACCAAAAACGACATGTAAAACGAACCCAGAAATCTCAAATAGTTTGACCCTTTATGAAATTACCTTGAGAAAATTATAAACACCCACTCAGACTAACCCAAAGTCTATAACTATGTGACTTGTAAAAATAAAGTGATCACGTTCACTCACGCGGTTTGACACAAAAATACCACATAAAACCTTCATCAAACCTGATAATACCTTGACGTATTTGTTACCTAGCATATTATGACATGTTTTTTCGATATTATAACGTACTATTACATACCAGTAGTAATATATTTGAAACGGACACAGAAGTTGTCTCGACTGCACAATTCTGCCGTGTCCTTTATTCTGAAGAATGATGCGCGCCTGCGCGGAACTTCCTGTTCCCCCACAACCAGTTTCTCAACCCAGAGACGTAACAACGCGAGACTTCAGATAACGCTTGTGAAGCAGACCAAGCCTGGGTTTGACAAGTCAATGAGAGAAGTGAACAATTCTGATACTTTTGCAGCGTTTAATGGGGATCCTAATAAATACCTAAAATATTCCGTCGGCACATACTTGATACATGGCCATTATTTTATCAATGTCATAACTGCAGTGGTTTATTCACAATAGCTCTCACTGCGTATCACACATATCCCAGCATCACATCAGTAGGTATTGGAAATCTTCCAGTACATATGTGTCCATTACACATTTTGTAGTCGTCAGCTGGATGAGTGCACTATATATATATATGTGTGTGTCTGGGTCATTATACCCCATTAGACATGCACCTGTCTGGGGACTGACCATGACTGTTTATTTTTTAATCATTGTATGGCTCTAATGTTTCCATGTCCTAATATGAAACCAAACTAAAATTAGTGCAAGGCAAAAAGATAATGGTGGCTCAATGCCAGAGGGGATAATCATTAACATAAAGAGGAGTTTCTATGTGTGTGACGTAAAGATGAAACCTGTATAAAGAGTGTGTGCCAAGGCTGGAAAGTTAGTTTTTTTACATTTTACACTTAAGTCATTTAGCAGACGCTCTTATCCAGAGCGACTTACAAATTGGTGCATTCACCTTATGACATCCAGTGGAACAGCCACTTTACAATAGTGCATCTAAATCTTTTAAGGGGGTGAGAAGGATTACTTTATCCTAGTTGTTTTCATGAACAAGCAAGGCTGATATTACTCTGTAATAAAAGTATATTGGAACTCACAGGCGAGAAATGTGAATGTGAGAAATATTATTGACTGAATATTTTCACAACATAGGCAGACACTCCCCACTCTTCCAGCGAAACTCCAGATATAACACCCTTTAATCGGTACCCTGCTCCAAAAAACAATGCTCTCTCCTTCTGCTCTTCTGAGACACATGAAATCAAAACCACTACTGGTCACTCTGACTGACTCTACCTTTCCTAATGCCTCCTTTACCATCTTCCTGACCTCAAATGATCTCCCAACAATACATAATTGTTGATGAATCGCACTCCAAAAAAACACGATGTTTGTTTACAACTTGTTGTATTTTTGTTCCATTTTTCATTGTCACCGTTTTCCATTCATTCTTACCAACTTTACTCAACCGCAAGCCATCAGAATCTAACAGCACTTCCGCCTCGCCATATTTCCCTCCCCAAAACCAGACACACCCCGCTACAGACTAACTCCTGCATGTGGAATCCTGCATTGAAGAAATGTAACAACTACAGTTTAAAGGGGAATTTCACCCTGGCTCTATCGTGGCATATAGTCATTAGTATATGAACAACATTACGTTTTTTGTCAAACATCAAAATTATCTAACCACAATAGAACTAGCATAGAACTGCTTTATAGAACTAGCATAGAAACTAGCACATTTTTTCATTTCACTGGTGAGAATGAGAAGTGTCTACTTCTGTATATTCATCTGCTCATAGTAATTTCAAGTGGAAGTCCCGCATTAAGGAGTTGAACAGGTGTTATCCCAAGTCGAAGGGAGGGAGGGAGTTTGAGGCACCAATCTTGAATGTCATTGAGTGACCAGAAAAAACAGTCTGGGGAGGTGGTTATTGGCAGATGTAATCAACAAAGTCCGAAAAATCACTAATTAAATCAATCAATATTGCTGTCTGTTGAGCTGAATCTAAACAGCCAATCACATGTTTTATTTGCCTCAGGTAAGATGATATCATCTCACCTACTCATTCAAATTTGTCCACCGTGGATGACAGACCAAAAGGATAGCTGTAGATTAATCAACTCTCCACTAGGAGGTGCTGGCCAGCCTATTGTCTTTTCTGATAGTGGATATAAAGTTGAAGATCTAACGTTGTTTCAAAGGTACAAATTCAACATATATTCAATCTATTTATACAAGGTTTCACTGTGTTGAAAATGGGTTAACATGATGCCATAATCCTGTGGTTGAACCTCAAAACAACAGCTTTTGCAAATCTAATGTACAGTATTCTACACATACATTCCACGTCACAAATACGTTGATAAATTATGTTGAAACACCGTTGATTCAACCATTTTGTGCCCAGTTGGCACCTTGTCAGTTGTGCTGTGTTTTGTTAGCTTCTATTGAAAAGATATTAACTTGGATTTGCCTTAAGGTTGAACTCACAATGAAACAATTTGTGGTGAGAACCAATATAGATAATTAGATATGATATTGATTTTGTTTGATATAGATATGAGCAAGGCATATTGTGATATCGGTTTATCCTTGATGTTAACCTACACTTTTATGTATAGTAGAACAGCCTTCCCTCAAAACCTTCTCAATGTAGCAACAACTACTTGACCACGGGCATTCAATTGATTCCTATTTTATTCAAACTGTTGAGGTATGTTAGACACCCAGAACAATCACACTTGGCCCAACCAGCATCCAGCATCAGTTTCCTGGACTTCACAAAGCCATGGAAGTGAAGTGTAGACAGTTGCATTGTTATTCATTGAAATAGATATGATCTCAATGGAGGCTGCTGAGAGGAGGACAGTTCATAATAATGGCTGGAACGGCATCAAACCCCTGGAAACCATGGAAACCATGTGTTTGATGTATTTGATACCATTCCAACCATTCCCACAGCCTGGCCTCCCCAATTAAGGTGTTGGTAGACACAACATGTATCAGATAGAGATGTTGTGATGATCAGTTTGGGATCATTTTTTACTACTAAATTATTATTTCTTTAATGATAAACAGGCTATGAAATGACTGACTACATGTGTTTATTAAATTGTATTTTCAAAACTAGATTTGTTATTTTAGTCATTGATAATAAATGTGTTTGGAAAACCACATTCAAGCCAACTAAATTGATCTGCCAATGAAACTTAAAGTTTGTATATGAATTTGTACTGGTCAAACTCTTCTCTTTTGTCTAATGAATTACAAAAAAACGATGTTTCAAGTGACATATTTACTGTTTTTGTAACGGCTTTCTAGGTGTGGTGAAGGAGAGTCGGACCAAACTGCAGCGTGTAGATTGCGATCCATGTTTAATGAAAACAAACGTAAATACGAATAAACACAAAACGTAATGAAAACCGAAACAGCCTATACTTGTCAACTAAAATACAGCGACAGGAACAAAGACACTAAGGACAATCACCCACAACACAACCAAAAGAATATGGCTGCCTAAATATGGTTCCCAATCAGAGACAACGATAAACACCTGACTCTGATTGAGAACCACTCCAGACAGCCATAGACTCTGCTAGATCACCCCACTAGCTACAATCCCACTATATACCAAAACCCCAAGACAAAACACACCACAATACAAAAACCCCATGCCACACCCTGGCCTGACCCAATACATAAAGATAAACACAAAATACTTTGACCAGGGCGTGACAGTTTTTCTGAAGCTGAACAAGACAGCCAGTTGAAATTAAAGTTAAGTTCCTGGGCCGACACATCACAGACAAAGTGAAATGGTCCACAGACAGTGTGGCAACAGCGCCTCTTCAACCTCAGGAGGCTGAAGAAATTTGGCTTGTCACCCAAGACCCTGACAAACTTTTACAGATGGGGGGCAAACTACCTGCCCTCCATGACACCTACAGCGCCCAATGTCACAGGAAGGCCAAAAGATAATCAAGGACAAGACCACCCGAGCAACTGCCTGTTCACACCGCGATCATCCAGAAGGTGAGGTCAGTACAGGTGCATCAAAGCAGGGACCGAGAGACTGAAAAACAGCTTCTATCTCAAGGTCATCAGACAGCTAAACAGCAAGTATTAACTCAGAGAGGCTGCTGCCTAGATTCAGCCCCAATCACTGGACACTTAAATAAATGGATCACTAGTCACTTTAAACAATGCCACTTTAATCGTGTTTACCATATCTTACATTACTCATACCCCATGTATATATTGTATTTTATACCATCTATTGCACCTTGCCTATGTCGCTCGGCCATTGCTCAACCATGTACTTATATGTACATATTCTCATTCACCCCTTTAGATTTGTGTGTATTAGGTAGTTGTTGGGGAATTGTTAGATTACTTGTTAGAACATCCAAACATCGCACAGATCATTGAGAAAACCATCTCCCAAATGATACAACAACAACACCCTCCATTGCAGGGACCTCCCCCGCTTCCTCAACAAGGATTACAACCCAGCCCGATGGCACCACTTCCATACTATCAAGCACCCACACCAGGCTATCATTCACCATGGGGACAGCAAACACGCTACTCTGTGCCATGGGGGAACTGCTTCAACTGCAAGCAGGCTGGGCACATGGCTCGCCAGTGCCCACATCCAATGACAGCGGCTCAAAAGCACTGGATGAATAACAGGGGAAGAGGATACGCCCCAAGAGCAAGAGGTGGAACCAGACCAATGACGTATCTACCAAGAGCGGCTCCCCCTACTCCCGCTTACAACCACCAGACACCAGACCAAAACCAGCAACCACCAACGTCTTTCCAAGGCATGTCTGACGGATATGCCCCATGGCCGTGAAGGTGCCCACCACCACCAGACGGGAAGGGGGCCAGCTTTTCCTCTTCACACAGAACCAACCGTCATGTGTGAGGTGGAAGGAGTAACCCACCAGTTTCTAGTAGATACAGGATGCACCTACTCTGCCATAAGAACCCGTCAACCACTCTCTTCGGAATCAATACAGGTGGTGGGGGTATCAGGAACACCCGAAGCACAAAGCAAAACCATTCCGTTACTTTTCACCTGGGACAAATCAGCCTTGAAACATCAGTTCCTATACTGTCCCAATTGTCCAATCAACCTCCTCGGAAGGGATCTGTTATGCAGACTGAAATGTTCCATCTATCTGACTGAGAAGGGGGTAGAGGTTTCTGTTGACCCATTGCCTCAACTCCGCTTCACCCTGCTAGGTTGTTGATGCTACCCCTCATCCCAGCCCCCGTTCTTTCAGAAACTCAAGAAATCTACTGGCTGAAATGCCTGGAGACAGGCCAAGGGACTCCGGCGATTCAATTCCAATTCAACCAACTGAAACCACAGATCTATGCACTACATCCATACAAAACCCCTCAGGCTGAACTCCACTGCACACTAAATGTAACCGACGATGACATCAACCCATACACTGACGACTGGGAGGAGAACATGATGCATCTCACTCCATCCATCAGATGTTGCACCATTGTCTGCGGTCAGGAAGGTGTTGCAGCACTGGTCATTCTACCACCTTATCTGGAATCATGGTTCCTTCTAGGGAAGAGTCAGCACCCCATGTCACTCTAGCTGTAGGGAATGGGGTTCGAAGCCAGAAGCCTGGGCCCAATGATCAGGCGAGCATCGAAGCTTGTGTGGGAACCAACCCAAACACCTGGCCTGCACAAAGCCACCGCGGAGCAAATGTGGAGGTTTATGACAGTAGATACTGAAGAGCACTGCCAACCTGAGAGACTGGCCCTGCCAAGACACCATGGCAAGCCTTACACAGATCAGCCATCCACTGCAGCTTTGCTCTCTACCATAGACGAGAGAATATGGACACACACCCCTTTCGACGTTGGTAAACTACAGGTGGCTCCAGTCTCCATTACACTGTTGGACCCATGCCAGATTCCTATTTACCGAGCTCAGTATCGTCTAAAGCCTGACCAGATCAAGGGGATAGAGCCAACCATTGGTGGACTGCTTGGTGCTCAGGTCATCTATCGAACCATCTCACCATGGAACACACCCATTCTACCAGTACTGAAAGCTGGTGGAGAAACATACCGGATGGTACAAGACTTCGAGCAGTGAATGAAGTCACTGCACCCATAGACCTGCCAGTCCCTGACCCTCATCACTCTGAGTAACCTGTCACCAACACACCAGTATTTCACTGTCGTTGACCTGGCTAATGCTTTCTTCAGCATCCCTTTGGATGAAGCCTCCCAGCCACTGTTTGCATTCACCTATGAGGGACAGCAATTCACTTACTCAGTTTTGCCAATGGGGTACAGGTGCTCCCGGAATTTTTAACCATATCCTCAAGACTCACCTGGCTGAGCTGAAAAATTCCAGAGGGGTGATTCTGATCCAGTATGTAGACGACCTGTTGTTGGGGCTCCCACTTCAGATCTCTGTCTACAGATGACAAAATCGTTACTGGACTTCATTGCAGTCAAAGGGATACAAGGTAAAGAAGAGCAAAGTCCAGTCCTGTCGAAGAACTGTCCTTTTCTTGGGCAGAGAAATCTCTGGAGAAGGCGCTGGCCTCTCCAAAAGCCACAGAGATTCGATTCTCTCTGTCAGGCATGTTGTCATTTCTGGGACTGACTGGTTACAGCCGTACACACATCCCAGACTTCACAGCAAGAGCTGAACCTCTGAGGGAGATTGTACGACAGGCAGGGCCCAGGAACCTCCACTCTCCTCTGGTTTGGACTCCTGAGGCATCAGCTTTTTCACTGTTGAAAACCGATCTCTCAGTGGCTGCGGCTTTAACTGCACCAAGAACAAATTCCATCTTGATGTTTCTGAAAAGGAAGGGTTTACGTCATCAGTCCTTTTTCAGAAACAAGAGGGGGAGAGAAGAGTGCAGATGTATCACTCCTCTAAATTGGACCACATTGAAATAGGCCAAACCACATGCTCCAGATATGTGGCTGCAGTTGCGAAAGCCATTGAAAAAACAGCTCACCTGGTCATGTGTCATCCATTGGAAATCCACACCCATCATGGAGTCGCAGCATACCTGATGAGCAAAGAGTTCACATTCAGCGCCGAAAGAAAAACGAAAATACAGAACAAATGCACACAATCACACATCACATTTGTCAACACTGACAAAAACATGGCCGACGCACTCAACGCAGAAGAAGGTTTGCCCCACTCCTGTGAGGAACGAGCCGGCACAGGAATTGAAACTGAGACCAGACCTGGGGAATGAACCAATCAGCAACCCTGACCTATGGCTGTACACAGATGGATGCTGCTACAGAGGAGAAGATGGGAACATAGCCGCATATGCAGTGGTACAGCAGCTTCCGGATGGATCACACGTGACCCTGGAATCGGCCATCATTCCACAACCAGCGTCAGCTCAATTGGTTGAAGTCATAGGTTTGACACAAGCACTGGAAAGAGCTAAAGGGAAAACTGCGAATATGATAGAGGAATTCTAAATTCCTTTATGTTTTAATTGCCAAAACCAATTTCGCACTCGTTTCTAATTCATTAATGATGTGTAAGTTCATTAATTATGCATGAAGTAGATCCCACTTGTTGTTGATTCTTCACAAAAAAATACAGTTTTATATCTTTATGTTTGAAGCCTGAAATGTGGCAAAAGGTCGCAAAGTTCAAGGGGGCCGAATACTTTCGCAAGGCACTGTAAGTTAGTGTTAATGTTAGCTAGCAGGCATGTATCCAGGCAGAGTTTCTTATGTTAACCTAGAGAAATAATAGTTTGCGACATTAATGGAAACGGATCATTAATATAGCAACCTTATCAAATTACAAACGTTTTTAAAAATGTTGATGCTTACAATTATCCGCGTGTCGTTGTGTTACGGTCTTGAGGAACAAATGGCGGGTGAATGACTTGCTTCTTTCTCCCAGTTGAGGCATGACGGTTATACATTGTAATACATTCCGTTGTGATATTGTAAACGAACATCGGTTTCTTTTGGAGCGCGATTCATCAACAATTCTGTATTTTGGGGGGATAATTTGAGGCCAGGAAGATGGTGAAGGAGCCATTAGGAAAGGTAGTCAGTCAGAGTGACCAGTAGTGGTTTTGTATTGATTTCATGCATCTCAGAAGAGCAGAAGGAGAAAGCATTGTGTTTTTCGGAGCAGAGCAGCAATTAAAGGGTGTTATATCTGGGGTTTTGTTATATATTGAGGTTCATCGTCTTGAGCAGAAGATTCCAGGAGGGTTGGAGCACTAAACCGTGTAGTAGATGGAAAGAAGGAAGAAAGTCAATCAGTTTTACTGTTGTTTGAAGAAGATAATCTGCCTACTCCCGGGGTAAAGTTGCGTTTATATTCACACATTCGGACATTAAGTAGACATTAAGCAGACAATCAGCAGACATTTGCAAAAGACATTAATAATTGTGTTTTAGGTCAGTCAGGATCACCACTTTATATTAAGAATGTGAAATGTCAGAATAATAGTAGAGTGATTTCAGCTTTAATTTCTTTCATCACATTCCCAGTGGGTCAGAAGTTTACATACACTCAATTAGTATTTGGTAGCATTGCTTTTAAATTGTTTAACTTGGGTCAAACATGTCGGGTAGCCTTCCACAAGTTTCCACAATAAGTTGGGTGAAATTTGGCCCATTCCTCCTGACAGAGCTGGTGTAACTGAGTCAGGTTTGAAGGCCTCCTTGCTCGCACACTCTTTTTCAGTTCTGCCCACAAATGTTCTATAGGTTTGAGGTCAGGGCTTTGTGATGGCCACCCCAATACCTTGACTTTGTTGTCCTTAAGCCATTTCGCCACAACTTTGGAAGTATGCTTGGCATCATTGTCCACATCATTTTCTATTTTGTGAAGTGCACCAGTCCCTCCTGCAGCCAAGTACCCCCACAACATGATGCTGCCACCCCTGTGCTTCACGGTTGGGATATTGTTCTTCGGCTTGCCTCCCCCTTTTCCTCCAAACATAACGATGGTCATTATGGCCAAACAGTTCTGTTTTGTTTCATCAGACAAAAGGATATTTCTCAAAAAAGTACAATCTTTGTCCCCATGTGCAGTTGCAAAACGTAGTCTGGCTTTTTTTTATGGTGGTTTTGGAGCAGTGGCTTCTTCCTTGCTGAGCAGCCTTTAAGGTTATGTCGATATAGGACCCATTTTACTGTGGACATAGATACTTTTGTACCTGTTTCCTCCAGCATCTTCACGAGGTCCTTTGTAGTTGTTTTGAGATTGATTTACACTTTTTTGCACCAAAGTACGTTCATCTCTAGATGACAGAACGCATCTCCTTCCTGAGCGGTATGACGGCTGCGTGGTCCCATGGTGTTTATAATCGCATGCTATTGTTTGTACAGATGAAGGTGGTACCTTCAGGCATTTGGAAATTGCTCCCAAGGATGAACCAGACTTGGGATGTCTACAATTTTTTGTCTGAGGTCTTGGCTGATTTCTTTTGATTTTCCCATGATATCAAGCAAAGAGGCACTGAGTTTGAAGGTATAATCTGTCTGTAAACAATTGTTGGAAATTGTTGGACTTGTGTCATGCACAAAGTAGATGTCCTAACCGACTTGCCAAACCTAAAGTTTGTTAACAAGAAATTTGTGGAGTGGTTGAAAAACTAGTTTTAATGACTCCAACTTCCGACTTCAACTGTATATATAAATATCCGTGCCCGCGGACTACGAAAACAAGGTTTCATTGCACATAGTTATTGACCTCACAATAAGCCATATTCAAGTAATTTAAACAACTTACATTACTATGAAGCGGTAGCCGTGAGATGAACAACACATGGGTGCTGAAAGTAGGCTAATTGGAGAAGGTCTAATTCATTTCAACAGTCTTCAAATTAAACTGACTTTAGGCTACTAACAAGAGCGCTCTGTGTTGGAGTATATTCCTTCCTATTCAAGGAATCAGAGGTAGGTCTATATCAAATCAAATTTATTTATATAGCCCTTCGTACATCAGCTGATATCTCAAAGTGCAGTACAGAAACCCAGCCTAAAACCCCAAACAGCAAGCAATGCAGGTGTAGAAGCATGGTGGCTAGGAAAACTCCCTAGAAAGGCCAAAACCTAGGAAGAAACCTAGAGAGGAACCAGGCTATGTGGGTGGCCAGTCCTCTTCTGGCTGTGCCGGGTGGAGATTATAACAGAACATGGCCAAGATGTTCAAATGTTCATAAATGACCAGCATGGTCGAATAATAACAAGGCAGAACAATTGAAACTGGAGCAGCAGCACAGTCAGGTGGACCGGGGACAGCAAGGAGTCATCATGTCAGGTAGTCCTGGGGCACGGTCCTAGGGCTCAGGTCCTCCGAGAGAGAGAAAGAAAGAGAGAATTAGAGAGAGCATACGTGGGGGTGGCCCGTCCTCTTCTGGCTGTGCCGGGTGGAGATTATAACATAACATGGCCAAGATGTTCAAATGTTCATAAATGACCAGCATGGTCGAATAATAGTAAGGCAGAACAGTTGAAACTGGAGCAGCAGCATGGCCAGGTGGACTGGGGACAGCAAGGAGTCATCATGTCAGGTAGTCCTGGGGCATGGTCCTAGGGCTCAGGTCAGTTGAAACTGGAGCAGCAGCATGGCCAGGTGGACTGGGGACAGCAAGGAGTCGTCATGTCAGGTAGTCCTGGGGCATGGTCCTAGGGCTCAGGTCCTCCGAGAGAGAGAAAGAAAGAAGGAGAGAATTAGAGAACGCACACTTAGATTCACACAGGACACCGAATAGGACAGGAGAAGTACTCCAGATATAACAAACTGACCCTAGCCCCGACACAAACTACTGCAGCATAAATACTGGAGGCTGAGACAGGAGGGGACAGGAGACACTGTGGCCCCATCCAAGGACACCCCGGACAGGGCCAAACAGGAAGGATATAACCCCACCCACTTTGCCAAAGCACAGCCCCCACACCACTAGAGGGATATCTTCAACCACCAACTTACCATCCTGAGACAAGGCTGAGTATAGCCCAACCCAGACAGGATGACCACAACAGTGAATCAACCCACTCAGGTGACGCACCCCTGCAGGGACGGCATGAGAGAGCCCCAGTAAGCCAGTGACTCAGCCCTGTAATAGGGTTAGAGGCAGAGAATCCCAGTGGAAAGAGGGGAACCGCCAGGCAGAGACAGCAAGGGCGGTTCGTTGCTCCAGAGCCTTTCCGTTCACCTTCCCACTCCTGGGCCAGACTACACTCAATCATATGACCCACTGAAGAGATGAGTCTTCAGTAAAGACTTAAAGGTTGAGACCGAGTTTGCTTCTCTGACATGGGTAGGCAGACCGTTCCATAAAAATGGAGCTCTATAGGAGAAAGCCCTGCCTCCAGCTGTTTGCTTAGAAATTCTAGGGACAATTAGGAGGCCTGCGTCTTGTGACCGTAGCGTACGTGTAGGTATGTACGGCAGGACCAAATCAGAGAGATAGGTAGGAGCAAGCCCATGTAATGCTTTGTAGGTTAGCAGTAAAACCTTAAAATCAGCCCTTGCTTTGACAGGAAGCCAGTGTAGAGAGGCTAGCACTGGAGTAATATGATCAAATTTTTTGGTTCTAGTCAGGATTCTAGCAGCCGTATTTAGCACTAACTGAAATTTATTTAGTGCTTTATCCGGGTAGCCGGAAAGTAGAGCATTGCAGTAGTCTAACCTAGAAGTGACAAAAGCATGGATTAATTTTTTCTGCATCATTTTTTGGACAGAAAGTTTCTGATTTTTGCAATGTTACGTAGATGGAAAAAAGCTGTCCTCGAAATGGTCTTGATATGTTCTTCAAAAGAGAGATCAGGGTCCAGAGTAACGCCGAGGTCCTTCACAGTTTTATTTGAGACGACAGTACAACCATTAAGATTAATTGTCAGATTCAACAGAAGATCTCTTTGTTTCTTGGGACCTAAAACAAGCATCTCTGTTTTGTCCGAGTTTAATAGTAGAAAGTTTGCAGCCATCCACTTCCTCATGTCTGAAACATGCTTCTAGCGAGGGCAATTTTGGGGCTTCACCATGTTTCATTGAAATGTACAGCTGTGTGTCATCCGCATAGCAGTGAAAGTTTACATTATGTTTTCGAATAACATCCCCAAGAGGTAAAATATATAGTGAAAACAATAGTGGTCCTAAAACAGAACCTTGAGGAACACCGAAATTTACAGTTGATTTGTCAGAGGACAAACCATTCACAGAGACAAACTGATATCTTTCCGACAGATAAGATCTGAACCAGGCCAGAACATGTCCGTGTAGACGAATTTGGGTTTCCAATCTCTCCAAAAGAATGTGGTGATCGATGGTATCAAAAGCAGCACTAAGGTCTAGGAGCACGAGGACAGATGCAGAGCCTCGGTCCGATGCCATTAAAATGTCATTTACCACCTTCACAAGTGCCGTCTCAGTGCTATGATGGGGTCTAAAACCAGACTGAAGCATTTCGTATACATTGTTTGTCTTCAGGAAAGCAGTGAGTTGCTGCGCAACAGCCTTCTCTAAATTGTTGAGAGGAATGGAAGATTCGATATAGGCCGATAGTTTTTATATTTTCTGGGTCAAGGTTTGGCTTTTTCAAGAGAGGCTTTATTACTGCCACTTTTAGTGAGTTTGGTACACATCCAGTGGATAGAGAGCCATTTATTATGTTCAGCATAGGAGGGCCAAGCACAGGAAGCAGCTCTTTCAGTAGTTTAGTTGGAATAGGGTCCAGTATGCAGCTTGAAGGTTTAGAGGCCATGATTATTTTCATCATTGTGTCAAGAGATATAGTACTAAAACACTTGAGCGTCTCTCTTGATCCTAGGTCCTGGCAGAGTTGTGCAGACTCAGGACAACTGAGGTTTGGAGGAATCGCAGGTTTAAAGAGGAGTCCGTAATTTGCTTTCTAATAATCATAATCTTTTCCTCAAAGAAGTTCATGAATTTATCACTGCTAAAGTGAAAGTCATGCTCTCTTGGGAATGCTGCTTTTAGTTAGCTTTGCGACAGTATCAAAAAGGAATTCGGATTGTTCTTATTTTCCTCAATTAAGTTAGAAAAATAGGATGATCGAGCAGCAGTAAGGGCTCTTCGGTACTGCACGGTACCATCTTTCCAAGCTAGTCGGAAGACTTCCAGTTTATAGTGTGGCGCTATTTCCGTTCAATTTTCTGGAAGCTTGCTTCAGAGCTCAGTATTTTCTGTGTACCAGGGAGCTAGTTTCTTATGAGAAATGTTTTAGTTTTAGGGTGCAACTGCATCTAGGGTATTGCGCAAGATTAAATTGAGATCCTCAGTTAGGTGGTTAACTGATTTTTGTCCTCTGGCGTCCTTGGGTAGGCAGAGGAGTCTGGAAGGGCATCAAGGAATCTTTGTGTTGTCTGTGAATTTATAGCACGACTTTTGATGGTCCTTGGTTGGGAGTCTGAGCAGATTATTTTGTTGCAATTGCAAACGTAATAAAATGGTGGTCCGATAGTCCAGGATTATGAGGAAAAACATTAAGATCCACAACATTTATTCCATGGGACAAAACTAGGTCCAGCGTATGACTGTGACAGTGAGTGGGTCCAGAGACATGTTGGACAAAACCCACTGAGTCGATGATGGCTCTGAAAGCTTTTTTGGAGTGGGTCTGTGGACTTTTCCATGTGAATATTAAAGTCACCAAAGATTAGAATATTATCTGCTATGACTACAAGGTCTATATGTAACTGATGTGGCGGCTGGCTAGTTAGCGGTGGTTCGCGCTAAATAGAGTTTCAATCGGTGACGTCACCTGCTCTGAGACCTTGAAGTAGTAGTTCCCTTGCTCGCTTTTGTGGAGCGATGGGTAACCATGTTCGTGGGCGGCTGTTGTTGATGTGTGCAGAGGGTCCCTGGTTCGCGCCCCGGGTATGGTCGAGGCACGGTCTAAATACTGTTACATTTACCTGTTTGACAGACTAAATTATAGGCTATTATCCATAGATTCTGTCAGCCTATTCCTTCAGTCACCAGAGTTGAATATTTTCCGGGTTTACAAATGTGCCATCTGAGTGGGGCAGCGGTCTAAGACACTGCATCTCAGTGCTAGAGCATCACTACAGACCCTGGTTTGATTCCAGGCTGTATCACAACCGGCTGTGATTGGGAGTCCCATAGGGCGAAGCACAATTGGCCCAGTGTCGTTCGGATTAGGGTTTGCCCAGGAGGTAGGCCGTCATTGTACTTGTAGTTCTTTATGATAGCCACATTAGCAGCTAATTAGCATTTCATTTTTGAGCAGGTTGAGAGCCTCAAATTCCTTGGTGTCCACATCACCAACAAACTAACATGGTCCAAGCACACCAAGACAGTCGTGAAGCAGGCATGACAAAACCTATTCCCCTATTGCATCATTGCCTGTTACCGCAAGGCACTACAGAGGTAGTGCAGCAGTACATCACTGGCGCCAAGCTTCCTGGACATAATTATATCTACAGCTGAGAAGTTTTTTGGGCCTCCCAGACTTCACATACTACTGTCGCCAGAAAATGTTTCACCCTTAGAGGATCTGCACTCGACTGCTGTGTTAATGCTTATCAGTTGCCATGTACAAAGTATCAAAATACTAAAATACAACTTAAACCGGACTCTAAAATAATTTAATTTAAATGTTAATAGTATTTTTTTATCACGGAAACAATTAAAAATATGGACAAATAAATAAATAATTAAATGTTAATTATATACAGGCGCCCGTGTACTCATCTGCCAGAGAGTAGCCCCAATCGTCCCGAGCCCCAAGTAATACATTTGAGGCCAGATAAACTCACACCGGATTCGGCCCGAGCCCCAAGTAATGCATTTGAGCCAGATAAACTCTCACCGGATTCGGCCCAGCTCAATCCCCGCATCCTCAGGCCACATGATGTCGGCCGAGTCTGACTCTCAGCGGAGTGCCCCGACACATCCGGAATCCGCCCAAATCCACTTGCAAACTGGGGTGGGACAACATTCCACAGGCCACAATCGACAGCTTGATCAACACTATGCAAAGGAGAAGTGTCCAAGAGAAGGAGGAGAAGCAGCAGCTACAGCTACCCCCTTCTCATGTAATGGGGTCGGGCCAACCCAAGGATCCCGAAATGCACGGACGGTGTTAGTGGGGGAACAGGAAGTTCCCGACAGGCACTCACCATTCTTCAGAATAAAAAAGCGCCAGAACTGTGCAGTCAAGAAGGTAACTTTTGTTTCATTCATGTTTCATTTTATTACTACAGGTACGTAATAGCACGTTTAAACTTTCTAATGTCGAAAGAACATGTCATTCCATGCCAGGTAGCAAATCTATTAAATTATTATCAGGTTTGGTAAAGGTTTGATGTGTTATTTTTGTGTCAAACCGAGTGGAGAACGTGGTGACAAACTATTTTACAAGTCACGTAACTAGAGACGTTGGGTTTGTCTTAGTGGATTACATATTCTGCTCAGGTTCATTTTCATAAAGAATCCCATTTATTTGAGATTTCAGAACTGCATGTTATAGGTTTTGTGTAAATTCACACGCTGTGAAAATGGCGGCGCCGACTCGGACTGAGCTAAACGGGACTAAAGTGCAGACAATGTAATGGTTGCGCAACTGTTTTGAAGCTGAATGTAATGATTGTTGGTTTTGTACATGTGTACTAATATTCAGACACATGCATATGGTGTGAACGGAAATACTGCTGGTTTTGATTGAAACAACGAAGACGCGCGGTTCTTCAGGAAAATAATACATAGTGATGCTTGAAACAAACTAACCTTGTACTTCATGGTTTTTGAGTCATTTATGTGAATTTAGGAAATCTATATATTAAGTGATCTTACGTTGTGTGTCCTTTGTGTCTAATATTAATGCATCAATGTTTTCTTGTCAATCATACCTACCTGATCTATTGAAATGAGATCAGTTCTTGACTTAGACAAGAGTTCACCTCCAAATGTCTACTGTTTGAGCGCATGTTCCTCTTATAGAATATCAGCTTAACAGTGTTGTGGAGCTCCTGCACCTAAATATAAACAGTACTGGCAGCTATTTCAGTCAAAGTCAATCACTGAATTAGATAATTGAACAAGAAGAAATATAATATATTTTAGAGAATAAAGAGGGTGCCAGAACTGGCAAGACAATAATGTATGTCTGTTTCTCTTCTACTACTTGCTGACTCAGGTATGAGGCTAGTAACATCAACAGTGAGGACAAACCCAGCCCTCCTCTCTCCTTCTGCACTGACTCCAAACCTACAGTCACTGGGTCCTGATTGTGACAGTGGAGCCCAGTTTGCACTGCAGGATCCAGAGATGGCATCAGTGAAGCTGGAGGACTGCAGTCAAACACTGGAGCTGAATGTCAACATTAAAGATGAAGAAGAGGAGGAGAAGATTGGGACATCTGTTTCTCATGGTAAGAGCAGGTTCTAAGTTTTGTTTCATCCCAACTTCCCACTGTGCAGGAAAAGTTTCAGTAGAACTGTTTCATGATGAACTGTTTCAATGAGAAGGTAGAAGTGCCCATTATTTATATTCTAACTATAGAATTAGAATAATCGTTTTATTTCCATGATTCCAAAAGTTCACCTTGGTGTTTTGATCTAAATTGCAACATTTGGTTAATAATAAGCCCTAGTATTTTTGCCCATATCGTGGCAGTGTGTAAATGACCTCAAATGAGTGCAGGGAATTGTTTTAGGTTGAAGTTGAATTGAACAGTATAAAACAATCAGAATTGAGAAAGACCCATTGAATTCATTTAGAATATAAGTGTTGCCACCCTGGGGTCACGCACTACTCATAAAGCAAATGTAGAACTTTTATTAATCAAAAACATAAAATACCGTCAAAAATTTGAAAAATGGTATGATATTTTGGCCACATCGCCCAGCCCTGTCAGAGCAAAAACCAGGCCACGAGGTCGAAGTAATTGTCCATAGATCTCCATGGGAGGAACAATTCACAAGCTGGTAGAATGGCGGCTCCCACTCGGTCTGCGTCAACGGACTTCAGTGCAGACAGTGTGGATGCAGCAGAGACCATTTTAGCTTCAAAACAGTAGTGTGACCTTAAATGTAATGATTATCAGTTTCTACATGTGTAGAATATTGACACATTCAGTTTGTCCGTCTATGTATTTCTATATGGAAATACAATTGTTTTTTGATTGGAATAATACCGTGAAGAAGGTTAAGGAAAATAGTACATAGTGCTGCCAAAAACAAACTGTAACCTTGTACTAAATGGTTTTTGAGTCTTGTGTGCATTTATCTACTACAGGTTAAGTTTTAGCTCAAATGTTTTATGAAGCTCCTGCACCTAAATATAAACAGTACCGTACACAAAATGAGTATCCGCAACTATTTCAGTCCAAGTCAACACTGAATTAGATAATTGACCAAGAAAAAAATCAAATATATTTAATAGTGAATAAAGTGCCAGGACTTTGAATACACAACTTTTTGTCCGTTTCTCCTCTAGTACTTGCCGACTCTGGTATGAGGCCTCTAACCTCAACAGTGAGGACAAACGCAGGCCTCCTCTCCCTTCCACACTGACTTCAAACCTACAGTCACTGGGTCCTGATTGTGACATTGGGGCCCAGTTTGCACTGCAGGATCCAGAGATGGCATCAGTGAAGCTGGAAGACTGCAGTCAAACACTGGAGCTGAATGTCAACATTAAAGATGAAGAAGAGGAGGAGAAGATTGGGACATCTGTTTCTCATGGTAAGAGCAGGTTCTAACTAAGTTTGTTTTTCATTCCAACTTCCCACTGTGTATGAAAAGTTGCAGTAGAACTGTTTCAATGAGAAGGTAGATGTTATTTCATGCTACTGAGACTTGCATGGTTTGACACCAGCACCAGAGAGGAGACTAAAGAGGTGAAGTAGACAAACTGCCAGTGTTTTAAAGTTCTATGAAACAAAACCTGAGATACTTGGATTAAAAATCCTCATCAATCTACACACAATACACACACAATTACAAGCCTCTCATCTTTTTAAGTGGGAGAACTTGCACAATTGGTGGCTGACTAAATACTTTTTTGCCCAACTGTACATATACATATGAGATGAGTAATGTAGGGTATGTAAACATTATATTAAGAAGCATTGTTTAAAGTGGCTAGTGATATATTTTACATCAATTCCCATTATTAAAGTGGCTGGAGTTGAGTCAATGTGTTGGCAGCAGCCACTCAATGTTAGTGGTGGCTGTTTAACAGTCTGATGGCCTTGAGATAGAAGCTGTTTTTCAGTCTCTCGGTCCCTGCTTTGATGCACCTGAACTGACCTCGCCTTCTGGATGATAGCGGGGTGAACAGGCAGTGGCTCGGCTCGGGTGGTTGTTGTCCTTGATGATCTTTATGGCCTTCCTGTGACATCGGGTGGTGTAGGTGTCCTGGAGGGCAGGTAGTTTGCCCCGGTGATGCGTTGTGCAGACCTCACTACCCTCTGGAGAGCCTTATGGTTGTGGGCGGAGCAGTTGCCGTGGAGATGTTGTTACCTACCCTCACCACCTGGGGCGGCCCATCAGGAAGTCCAGTACCCAGTTGCACAGGGCGGGGTCTAGACCCGGGGTCTCGAGCTTGATGACGAGTTTGGAGGGTACTGTGATGTTAAATGCTGAGCTGAAGTCGATGAACAGCATTCTCACATAGGTATTCCTCTTGTCCAGGTGGGTTAGGGCCTATTTGGACGGTAAGCAAATTGGAGTGGGTCTAGCGTGTCAGGTAGGGTGGAGGTGATATGGTCCTTGGACTAGTCTCTCAAAGCACTTCATGATGACGGAAGTGAGTGCTACGGGGCGATAGTCGTTTAGCTCAGTTACCTTAGCTTTCTTGGGAACCGGGACAATGGTGACCCTGTTGAAGCATGTGGAACAGCAGACTGGGATAAGGATTGATTGAATATGTCCGTAAACACACCAGTCAGCTGGTCTGCGCATGCTCTGAGGACACGCCTGGGGATGCCGTCTGGGCCTGCAGCCTTGCGAGGTTAACATGTTTAAATGTTTTACTCACATCGGCTGCAGTGAAGGAGAGTCTGCAGGTTTTGATTGTGGGCCGTATCAGTGGCACTGTATTGTCATCAAAGCGAGCAAAGAAGTTATTTAGTCTGTCTGGGAGCAAGACATCCTGGTCCATGACGGGCTGGTTTTCTTTTTGTAATCCGTGATTGACTGTAGACCCTGCCACATACCTCTTGTGTCATTGAATTGTGACTACTTTGTCTCTATACTGACACTTAGCTTGTTTGATTGCCTTTAACGGAGGAATAGCTACACTGTTTATATTCGGTCATGTTTCCTGTCACCTTGCCCTGATTAAAAGCAGTGGTTCGCGCTTTCAGTTTCACGCGAAAGCTGCCGTTAATCCACGGTTTCTGGTTTGGGAATGTTTCAACGTTGCTATGGGAGCGACATTGTCAACGCACTTTCTAATGAACCTGCTCACCGACTCAGCGTATTCGTCAATGTTGTTGAAAGCAATGCGGAACATATCCCAGTCACGTATCGACAGTCTTGAAGCGTGGAATCAGATTGGTTGGACCAGCGTTGAACAGACCTGAGCGACGGGAGCTTCTTGTTTCCGGATTTCTGTCTGTAGGCAGGGAGCAACAAAATGGAGTCAGTCAGCTTTTTCCTGAAAGGAGGCGGGGGAGGGCCTTATATGCGTCGCGGAAGTTAGAATAGCAATGATCCCAGGTTTTACCAGCCCTGGTTGCGCAATCGATATGCTGATACAATTTAGGGAGTCTTGTTTTCAGATTAGCCTTGTTAAAATCCCCAGCTACAATGAATGCAGCCTTAGGATATGTGGTTTCCAGTTTGCAAAGAGTCAAATAAAAGTTTGTTCAGGGCCATCGATGTGTCTGCTTGGGGGAATATACAGCTGTGATTATTATCGAAGAGAACTCCCTTGGTAGATATTGCGGTCGACATTTGATTGTGAGGAATTCCATTTTTATTGGGTGGGCTATTTACCGATGGACTATGAACAGCTGCAGTGATTAGTCAGGTGAACAGAAGGACTTGAGTTCCTGTATGTTGTTGTGATCACACCACGTCTCGTTAATCATAAGGCATACGCCCCTGCCCCTCTTCTTACCAGAAAGATGTTTTGTTTCTGGTATTTAATACACAAAAACACGGGTATAGAAACAATACAACGGTTAGTGAAATATACCGGTACCACGAATAAACAGGCGTAGATACAAAGCCCGGTAACAAAATACCAGCCGTCAGATAGTCTTCAGCATAGAACAAACACGCACACATACATGTGTGAAACAGAGGTTAAATACTGAATCTGTAATGGGGAATTGAAACCAGGTGTCAAAAAAACAAATGGAAAATTAAAAGTGAATCGGCGATGGCTTGAATACCGGTGACGCCGAGCGCCGCCGAACAAGGAGAAAGACTGACTTCGGAGGAAGTCGTGACAGTAACCCCTTGAGCCGCGCGCCGACACCGGCCTCGGGGACTGACCCGGATGG
Source organism: Oncorhynchus keta (assembly GCF_023373465.1). Taxonomy (NCBI): domain Eukaryota; kingdom Metazoa; phylum Chordata; class Actinopteri; order Salmoniformes; family Salmonidae; genus Oncorhynchus; species Oncorhynchus keta. The sequence goes on along the minus strand of NW_026290746.1, from coordinate 109,421 downwards.
AGACGGGAACTCCCTGCAGCATCGACAGGTCCAATACGTCCTCCACCGGCACCCAGCATCTCTCCTCCCGGACCGTACCCGCCCACTCCACGAGTACTGAAGGCCCTTGCTAGACTCCTCGGGTCCAGTATGGCTCAACACATACGCCGGGGCCCCCTTGATGTCCAAGGGGCGGGCAAGCTCCCCGCACCCTCAGACTCCTGGAGTGGACCAGCACCACCGGCCTGAGGAGAGACTCATGGAACAAGGGGTTAATATGGTAATCGGGGAAGCTGTAACCTGTAAATAAACCTCGTTCAGTCTCCTCAGGACTTTGAATGGCCCCACAAACCCCGCGGACCCAGCTTCCCGGCTGGGCAGGTGGCGGGCCGAGAATCACCGCTACGGTCTGCGCCATTCTTCTAACGCCTCCCGGCCCACTGAAGGTGCACATGAGCGGCGTCCCATGTCTCCTACGAGCGCCTAAACCAGTCATCCACCGCAGGAACCTCGATCTGGCTCTGATGCCTAGGTGCCAGAACCGGCTGGTACCCCAGTACGCACTGGAAGGGGAGAGGTTAGTGCCTGATGTGAAATGCGATACCCTAGGAAGGAGACGGCCTGCTGGAAGAACAGGCATTTCTCAGCCTTGACGTACAGGTCATGCTCCAACAGTCGTCTAAGTACCCTGCGCACCAAGGACACATACTTGGCGCGTGTAGAGGAGTAAATCAGAATGTCATCGATATACACTCTACACCCTGCCCGCAGGTTCCTGAAAATCTCGTCTACAAAGGATTGGAAGACTGGAGCATTCATCAACCCGTATGGCATGACAAGGTACTCATCATGGCCTGATGTGGTACTAAACACAGTCTTCCACTCTTCTCCCTCCCGGATACGCACCAGGTTGTAAGCGCTCCTGAGGTCCAATTTTGAAGAAGTGTTCCCTGTGCATTGACTCGCTCGCACTGGCTATGAGAGGCAGCGGGTAAATACCTCACAGTGATTTGGTTAATGCCTCAGTCAATACACCTCTATCCTTCTTCTTCACGAAAATAAACTTGAGGAGGCAGGTGAAGTGGAGGGCCGAATGTACCCCTGCCCCAGAGATTCGAAACATATGTTTCCATTTCCTCCCCGTCTCCTCTTGTGACAGGGGATACACGTAACTCCTGGGAAGTGCTCGTCTACCAGGAGATTTATCGCACAATCCCCCCCGTCGATGGGGTGGTAATGAGTCGCCTTCTTCTTACAGAAGGCGAGAGCCAAATTGGTAAATTCAGAGGGGATGCGCACGGTAGAGACCTGGTCTAGGCTTTCCACTGTAGTAGCACTGATGGAAACCCCAAACACCTCCCGAGCACTTTCGTGACCACCCCGTGAGATAGGTCTGTTGCCACGAAATAGTGGGTTCATGACAGGCCAACCAGGGTAGGCCCAGCACCACGGGAAATGCAGGAGAATCAATAAGGAAGAGGCTGATTCTCTCCTTGTGACCCTCCTGCGTAACCATGCCCAGAGGAGCGGTGGCCTCCCGTTAGCCCTGACCCTAATGGTCGACTTTCTAGGGCGTGCACAGGGAAGGGCATATCGACAGGAACATTGGGGATCTCTAAACTATGGCCAAATGATCTGTCATTAAAATTCCCAGCTGCGCCTGAATCTACGAGCGCCTATGCTGGGAATTCGGTGAAAACTCAAGAAAATTAATAAACAAAACCATGTGAGCAACCAGGGGCTCTGGGAGCCTGGTGCCGACTCACCTGGGGTGACACGAGTGCCCTGCCTGCTGCCTGACTCCCAGAGGAACCTTCCCAGCACCGACCGACAGTGTGCCCTCTGCGGCCACAGATGGTGCATGGAATGGCCCCACGCCTCCGGTTGCCCTAAGTGCAGCACCTCCCAAGCTCCATGGGCGTCGGAGTGGTGGTGCTGGGGATGGAATCGACAGACCCCGATCTGGATGTTCGCGGGTAGCCAGCACGCTATCCAGTCGGATGGACAGGTCCACCAGCTGGTTGAATATGAGAGTGGTGTCCCTGCAGGCCAACTCCCCGACGGACGCCCTCGCGCAAACTGCACATGTAGTGATCGATCAGGGCCCTGTCGTTCCATCCCGCGCCGGCCCAGGGTCCGGATGTCCAACACGAACTCCTGTGAACTCCTCGTCCTCTGCCTCAGGTGTATGAGACGTTCACCCGCCTCGCTCTACTCTCAGGCGGATGGTCAAAGACTGCCCGAAGCGGTTGAAATCCCAAATGGTCCAACACGGCTTCTTCTTCCCGCCATAAGGCGTTGGCCCACTCCAGGTCCTTCCCTGAGAGGCAGGAGACGAGGGCGGCCACGCTTTCTCGGCCTGAAGGAGCTAGGTGGACGGTTGCCAGGTAGATCTCTAGCTGGAGCAAGAACCCCTGACATCCCACCGCCGTAACCATCATACTCCCTCGGGAGGGCGAGCCCAATCCCACTGGGACCAGGTGAAGGAGGGGTGGTTATAGTTGAAACTGGTGGTGCTGGTGGAGACGCTGGAGGAACTCCTCCTCTCTTCCATGGCGCTGCCGAGATGCTGGAGAATAGCAGCGTGTTGCTGACTCGCTCCTCGATCCCTACTGCAGGGGCACCTGCCGTGTTTCTGTCAAGGCTTTGGGTAACTGGTGAAAAGGAGTCAGGCACAGGAGAGTTGAGATGCGTGGACGAGGTATTTAATACACGAAAAACACCTGTATAGAAACAACATACTGGACTTTGGCGGAAGTCGTGACCGTTCCTCTTATAGAATATTAGCTCAACAGTTCTGTGGAGCTCCTGTGCCTAAATATAAACAGTACTGGCACCTATTTCAGTCCAAGTCAAGCACTGAATTAGATAATTGAACATATAATATATTTTTAGAGAATAAAGAAAGTGCCAGAACTGTCAGGACAATAACTTTTGTTTCTGTTTCTCATTGTTACTACAGGACTAGAATTAAGTCTGAGGCCAGTAACATCAACAGTAATGACAAACCCAGCCTGCCTCTCCTTCCACACTGAGTCCAAACCCACAGTCACTGGGTCCTGATTGTGACAGTGGAGCCCAGTTTGCACTGCAGGATCCAGAGATGGCATCAGTGAAACTGGAAGACTGCAGTCAAACACTGGAGCTGAATGTCATCATTAAAGATGAAGAAGAGGAGGAGAAGATTGGGAAATGTGTTAATCATGGTAAGAGCAGGTTCTATCTAACTAAGTTTGTTGTTCATTCCAACTTCCCACTGTGTATGAAAAGTTGCAGTAGAACTGTTTCATGATGAACTGTTTCAATGAGAAGGTAGATGTTATTTCATGCTACTGAGACTTGCATGGTTTGACACTATTATTTCCAGCATTTGTTTTATTCACTTGGCTGTCTGGAGTGATCAGAGTGTAGACTAAAGAAGTGAAGTAGACAAACTGGCAGTGTTTTAAAGTTATATGAAATGAGTCTGTGTAGTTACTAACTCTTGTGATAGTGAGTGGAGGATGATATGAAATGAGTCTGTAGTTACTAACCCTTGTGATAGTAAGTGGAGGATGACAAGCCCCTTTTTTAGCTTTCATCTCTTACCCACTTTTAGAATAGTTTTATTCCCCTGTATTGTACAGCCTACTGATATGAATACATATGTCACCCGGTACAGACAGAAGAGGACTGGCCACCCATTTGGGCCTGGTTCCTCTCTACATTTCTTCCAAGGTTCCTGCTTTCTAGGGAGTTTTTCGTGGCCACTGTGCTTCTACATCAGCATTGTTTGCTCTTTGGGGATTTCGGGTTGGTTTCTGTAAAGGACTTTGTTACAACTTATGTAAAAAGAGCTTCATAAATACATTTGATTGACATGTATATCACACCAATTGACTGGTTGTTCTGATATTGTTCACACAGGAGACCATGTTGAGACATTCTCTACATCCAGAGAGCATCAGCAGGAAGATCACAGAGCAAAGATGTCTCACCACTGCCCACATTGTGGGGAGATTTTGCCATTTCTATCAAAGCTAAAAATACACCTAAAATACACACAGGAGAAAACTTTACTCCTGCTCTGAATGTGGAAAATGCTTCAAAACATCAACTGAACTAAAAGTTAATCAAAGAACACACACAGGAGAGAAGCCTTACTCCTGCTCTGAATGTGGAAAATGCTTCAAAACATCAACTGAACTAAAAGTTCATCAGAGAACACACACAGGAGAGAAGCCTTACTCCTGCTCTGAATGTGGAAAGAGATTCTCTCAGCTGGGACACTTAAAACAACATGACCGTATACACACAGGAGAGAAGCCTTACTCCTGCTCTGACTGTGGAAAGAGATTCTCTCGACCGGGCACCTTAAAACAACACGAACGTATACACACAGGAGAGAAGCCTTACTCCTGCTCTGACTGTGGAAAGAGATTATCTTACCTGGGATGCTTAAAACAACATGAAAGTATACACAAAGGAGAGAAGCCTTACTCCTGCTCTGACTGTGGAAAATGCTTCAAAACATCAACTGAACTAAAATGTCATCAGAGAACACACACAGGAGAGAAGCCTTACTCCTGCTCTGAATGTGGAAAATGCTTCAAAACATCAACTGAACTAAAATGTCATCAGAGAACACACACAGGAGAGAAGCCTTACTACTGCTCTGAATGTGGGGCGAGTTTCTCTCAACTGGGCCACTTAAAAACATGAACGTATACACAAACGAGAAGCCTTACTCCTTTCTGACTGTGGGGCAAGTTTCTCTCGTCCGGACACCTTAAAATGACCTGAACATACACACAGGAGAGAAGCGTTACCACTGATCTGACTGTAGAACATGTTAAAACACCAGCTGAGCTTAAAGGTCATTAGAGAAAAGACAAAAGGAGATAAGCCTTACTTCTGCTCTCAATGTGGCAAGAGTTTTTCCCAATTGGGAAAACACACCAACGGCTACACACTTGAGAGAAGCCTTATCACTGCACTGACTGTGGGAAGAGATTCTACAGATTGGGCCAATTGAAAAGACACCAATGTACACATAAAGGAGAGAAACCTCATCAGTTTTCTCAGACCAGCTAAGATTAGACACTCCACTTAATTATCATGTCATTAAATAATTGGCAACGGTGAATTGGATCAAATGAAGAAAGTGTAGAACACTATTGTAATCCTATAGTTTCTCACTGTGAGAGAACAATGCAGAGGAAAGGGAGTGTTATAGAATGTTAGCTCTCTCCTCTGTCTTCCACTCGTTACCTGTATTAATGGCACCTGTTTGAACTTGTTATCAGTATAAAAGACACCTGTCCACAACCTCAAACAGTCACACTCCAAACTCCACTATGGCCAGGACCAAAGAGCTGTCAAAGGACACCAGAAACAAAATTGTAGATCTGCACCAGGCTGGGAAGACTGAATCTGCAATAGGTAAGCAGCTTGGTTTGAAGAAATCAACTGTGGAAGCAATTATTAGAAAATGGAAGACATACAAGACCACTGATAATCTCCCTCGATCTGGGGCTCCATGCAAGATCTCACCCCGTGGGGTCAAAAGGATCACAAGAACGGTGAGCAAAAATCCCAGAACCACACGGGGGACCTAGTGAATGACCTGCAGAGAGCTGGGACCAAGTAACAAAGCCTACCATCAGCAGGGGCATTGAAGATGAAACGTGGCTGGGTCTTTCAGCATGACAATGATCCCAAACACACCGCCCGGGCAACGAAGGAGTGGCTTCGTAAGAAGCATTTCAAGGTCCCGGAGTGGCCTAGCCAGTCTCCAGATCTCAACCCCATAGAAAATCTTTGGAGGGAGTTGAAAGTCTGTGTTGCCCAGCAACAGCCCCAAAACATCACTGCTCTAGAGGAGATCTGCATGGAGGAATGGGCCAAAATACCAGCAAAAGTGTGTGAAAACCTCGAAGACTTACAGAAAACATTTGACCTCTGTCATTGCCAACAAAGGGTATATAACAAAGTATTCAGAAACTTTTGTTATTGACCAAATACTTATTTTCCACCATAACATGCAAATAAATTCATTAAAAATCCTACAATGTGATTTTCTGGATTTTTTTTTTTTTTCTCATTTTGTCTATCATGGTTTAAGTGTACCTATGATGAACATTACAGGCCTCTCATCTTTTTTAAGTGGGACAACTTGCACAATTGGTGGCTGACTAAATACTTTTTGCCCCACTGTAGTTGTTGGTGTATTTATTTTGGATCCCCATTAGCTTTCAGTAGAAAAACAAGATACTGCAGTTGCAGTGGGCTAAGGAATGAAAACACTGGAGAATTTTAAAAAAACATTGCCTGTTCTGATGAATCCCTGTTCCTGCTGTTTCACGCTGATTGGAGGAAACCACGAGTACAACATTGTAGGCTGGTGGTGGTGGTATGATGGTGTGTTTTCATGCCACATATTGGGCCCCTTGATAAAAGTGGAGCAACGTTTGTGTAAAAATCATTGCCAATCAGGTGCATCCCTTCATGGTGGCCAGGAATGATTCCAAGAACATGACAGGGAATTCAGCTTACTGCAGTGGCCTGCCGAGTCACCAGATCTCAATCCAATTGTGCATCTGTGGGAGGACATGGAACGAGCTATTCAGAGTAGATGCACTCCCAGCCAACTTGACACAATTGTGGGAAGCATTGGAGTCAACATGGGCCAGCATCCCTGTGGAACGTTCTCAAAACCTTGGAGAGTCCATACCCCGACTATTGAGGCTGTTCTGAGGACAAAAGGAGGTATAACTCAATATTAGGAGGCCATTCCTAATGTTTTGTACACTCAGTGTACATCAGATAAAGATGTTGTGGTGATCAGTTTTCAGCATTAGTTTGGGTGAATTATTTTATATTACTAAATACCTTTTGTTTAATGATAAACAGGCTATGAATCAAATACTTGTGTTTATTAATTTGTCTTTTAATACTAGATTTGTTATTTTAGTCATTGATGAATGTATTTGAATAACTGTATTGAAGTTGATTGATCTGGTGGCAGGTAGCCTAGCGGTTAAGAGTGTTGGGCCAGTAACTGAAAGGTCGCTGGTTTGAATCCCGAGCCGACAAGGTGAAAAATCTGTCATTGTGTCCTTGAGCAAGTCAATTAACTCTTATTTGTCCTGTAAGTCGCTCTGGATACAAACATCTGCTAAATGACAAGAATGCAATGAAAAATGTTTGTACATGAATTCATGCTGGGCAGCCACTTTTTTCTGATGTGTATAATTAAATGAAATAAACTGTTTTTAGTTAAATATTGTATTTTGCGGTGGTAATTTCCTGTATTACTAAATGATGAGTTTACAAACCACACACAGGTCAGAGTTATATTTTAAACTCCATCTTTAATTATATGAGCTTCACCATAGCCCTTTGACTCTCAGATAAATTCAGTGTCTATAAATGAATTCTCTGAGAGTGCTTACAAAGAATACTTAGTATCTTTTATAGCCAAGATACACCCTCAACTCACATGACGAACCACAGATCTCAGGAACTTCACAAAGACCTTTTACTTGAAAGAGGATTATCCCATAGCCAGATAGCATTAGCTGTAAATTATCGTTCAGTTTGGTGTCTTGGATGAGGTTCTACTTCTCGTTCTTGGTACTTCATATTACCAAAACATTACCTCATCCAATGGCATATATCAATTGTCTACTTTAGATGCTCCCATCTCAAATACCCCCCACCCATGGACGAGTGAGCCTCTAGGTCATATACCATCTCAAAATTCAGACATTGTGGAGCCCTTCACATGGTTTCACAGATAAATTCATGATGAAGACAATGTTCAAACCTGAATTCTCCCTTTCTGATATTCTGCCTATTACCAGACATGTAAAAGACAAGCCTGACCTCTCCCCTCTCTGGGCCCTGTCGTAGAGAATCATTTCAAAATATAACACTTACAAGAACTTGTGAATTTAATATAGGCTTTTAATACAAACATATCAGAAGCCTAGATGGTCCGCGAACACACCCTTTTCCAGAGCACTGGCTCTCTCTTTATACACACACAGTGTATGAGTCCATTCCATATGTTAATGAAGTTACTTCCCTCAAGTCATCGGTCACCATTATATTTCATTCCAGGCTTCTTCCATGTTCATGCCTAATAACGCCTGTATCCGCTCTTGATTAGATTACAAAGGTGGCAGAACCCTCTCATGTCCTAAAATTAATGTATATCTATCTTACCCTAAGCACTTATGGCCTTTACCCTCTCTATCTAATCTTTATAATGATGTCCTGCTCCTTCCATAATAGATCATGTATTTAAGGGTCACCTCCTCCTCTTTGCCCTAAGCCCTTATGCACAGTAAAGCACGTATGGCTTCGGCCATTACACTTCTGTCTGTTTAATCTTTGGTTTCCTGTCCGCTTTCTGTTTGTGGTCTAATGTATACCTATCTTTGCTCAATAGTGTCATATCTGTCTCTATATGTAACAAAAACTACAACAGCCCCAAGTGACTTTTCCCTAGAGGAGATAGGAAAATGCAACTGCCAACAGTATAGTCCAAAAGAAGACATTCTAATGACAAGTATAAAGTAAATAGAACATCTATGTTACCTAACTAATTCTGATTCAGCTTCCGAAAATATACAATACACAACATTGCCACTTTGTTTATCCTGGCCAGAGGGACATGACCCTACTAGAGCAACTAAGTTCGTGTTAATGTTAGCTAGCATGCAAGTATCCAAGCAGAGTTTCTCATGTTCGCCTAGAGAAATAATAGTTTGCGACATTAATGGAAACGGATCATTAATATAGCAACCGTATCAAATTGCAAACGTTTTTAAAAATGTTGATGCTTACAATTTTCCGCGTGTCGTTGTGTTACGGTCTTGAGGAACAAATGGCGGGTGAATGACTTGCTTCTTTCTCCCAGTTTTGAGGCATGACGGTTATACATTGTAATACATTCCGTTGTGATATTGTAAACGAACATCGGTTTCTTTTGGAGCGCGATTCATCAACAAGTGTGTATTTTGGGGGGATAATTTGAGGCCAGGAAGATGGTGAAGGAGCCATTAGGAAAGGTAGTCAGTCAGAGTGACCAGTAGTGGTTTTGTATTGATTTCATGCATCTCAGAAGAGCAGAAGGAGAAAGCATTGTGTTTTTCGGAGCAGGGCAGCGATTAAAGGGTGTTATATCTGGGGTTTTGTTATATATTGAGGTTCATCGTCTTGAGCAGAAGATTCCAGGAGTGGTTGGAGCACTAAACCGTGTAGTAGATGGAAAGAAGGAAGAAAGTCAATCAGTTTTACTGTTGTTTGAAGAAGATAATCTGCCTACTCCCGAGGTAAAGTTGCTTTTATATTCACACATTCGGACATTAAGTAGACATTAAGCAGACAATCAGCAGACATTTGCAAAAAGACATTAATAATTGTACAAATCTGTAACTAATTCATTGATTGTCACAGAAATCTAAAAATAGATATGGTTTATTCTTTAAATGTCTAGGATACTTTTACAACCTTCGTTTTGAGTTTAAAAATCCAGTTTTGATTTAATAGAAATATATAAATCTTAAATGCAATGTAAAGCTGTTTAAATCAATAACTAATTCAACCTTTGTCACAGAATCATCAAACTAGATATGATTTATTCTATAAATGTCTAGCATATTTTTACAACCTTTGTTTTTAATATAAATTCCAGTTATGATTTGATAGAAATATTTCAAATCTATAAGATGCCATTCTTGTCATGTTTTATACGTTTTTTGCAAATGTGTGCCTTTTTTACGATACGATTTATATTGGCTGAATACTCAACTATGATGAACACCTCAGTTAAGTGTGCTTCTATCAGGGTTCTGGTCAAATGCATGTCATTTAAAGTCAATTTAGCAATTGAACAAAAATTCATTTCAATTTGAAATGGTTCCTAATTGCAAAAACATGTAACAGAATTTGGGTATTCCAGAACTGTTGTTTACATGTAAATCAACATAACCCTGTTTTATGTTTTTAATACTGCAGATAGAACGCTCTGTGTGCCAGAGATGGTTTCATTTAGCTTGTCTGGGGATGACAAAGAAGGACTTCAACAAAGCCAAAATAGAACATTATTGTAAGGGGCCTATTTTTCTGTTAAATTAGAGACGTATAAATAAATGACTGTTGTTCCTTGTAACTACTTTCAAATGTGGAACTGTTGCACTAAAAATGCAAACATTGATTTGGCATACGATTTAAGATTGTAAACATTGTACAACTTTATGTAAACATTGTCTAACTTCATATAGAACAAATTGCACTTGAAATGAACATTTATTTTAAGGTAATTTAAATAAATGCATATTCTCACTTTTTTCAAGAAACAATCACTGAATGAGTTGATTTCTTCATCTTTAAATGCAATATTTGAGATTTTCTGTATTTCTATCAAATCAAAATGGCAATTTCTACTCAAAGCAAAGGTTGTAAAAGTCTACTAGACATTTACAGAATGAATCATACATAGTTTGATGTTTCTGTGAATTAGTTATTTAAATGTTTTAAATTATATTTGATCGATTTTATGCTAGACTTTTATATCTATTTTCGTTTCTGTGACAATCAATCAAAATAGTATTAATTACATGGTTTTGAATCGGTCTGGCTTCTCATGCGATTTTTAAAAAATGACCTCAATGACGGCCTACTAAGGAACAGTGGGTTACCTGCATTGTGCAGGTGCAGAACGACAGATTTTAGCCTTGTCAGCTCGGGGATTCGATCCAGCAACTTTTCAGCTACTCGCCCAACGCTCTAACCACTAGTGATGCTAGGATACATATGATATGCAGTGTGAGCTATAGTGAATAAGCCACTGCAGTCATTAAATTGATAAAAGAATGGCCATGTATCAACTGTGTGACGACAGAATATTTTTGGTATTTATTAGGATCCCCATTAGCCGCTGCAAAAGTATCAAAATTGTACACTTCTCTCATTGACTTCTCAAACTCCGGCTTGGTCCGCTTCGCAAGCCTTCTCTGAAGTCTCGCGTTTTTACGTCTCTTGGTTTAGAAACTGGTAGTGGGGGAACAGGAAGTTCCGCGCAGGCGCGCATCATTCTTCAGAATAAAGGATACGTCAGAATTGTGCAGTTGATACGACAACTTCTGTGTCCGTTTCTAATATATTACTACTGGTATGTAATAGCACGTTATAATATCTAAAGAACATGTAATAACATGCTAGGTAACAAATACGTCAAGGTATTATCTCGTTTGGTGAAGGTTTTATGTGCTATTTTGGTGTCAAACAGCGTGAGGGAACGTGATAACTTGTTTACAAGTCACATAGAGACTTTGGGTTAAAGTTAGTCTCTGAGTGGATGTAACGTTATCTCATTTCGTCAAGGTAATTTCATAAAGAATACATTTATTTGAGATTTCTGGGTTCGTTTTACGTGTCGTTTTTGGTTTTGTGTAAAATTTCACGAGGTGGTAAAATGGCGGTTCCCCCTCCGTCTGCATCAACGTACTTCAGTGCAGCAGAGAGACAATTTTACGGTTGCACTACTGTTTTGGAGCTAAATGTAATGATTATCAGTTTTCTACATGTGAACTAGTATTCAAAGACATTCAGTTGTATCTGTCTATCTATACATGTTATTATGGTGTGAACGGAAATATTTTTGGTTTTTGACTGGAATAATACAGTGAAGACAAGGTTATTCAGGAAAATGGTACATAGTGCTGCCTACAACATCTTGTACAACATGTTTGAGTCATTTATGCATGTATGTGTATAGGGGATATCTACTATAGATTAAGTGCGTTTAAGTTGTGTAGTCTAATTTAAAGTGTATCCTTTGTCTAATGTGAATTAATTAATGTTTTGTTGTCAATGCTTAGCTACCAGATCTATTGAAATGAGATCCGTGCTTGACTTGGACAGGAGCTCACCGAAGCTGAGTACCGTCACCTCAAATTTCTACTGTTTGAGCTCATGTTCCTCTTATAGAATATTAGCTCAACAGTATTGTGGCACTCCTGCAGCTAAATATAAACAATATTTTTAGATAATTAATTAAGTGCAAGAACTGTCTGTTTCTCTTTATTACTACTGGCTGACTCAGATTAAGTCTGAGGCCGGTAACATCAACAGTGAGGACAAACCCAACCTGTCTCTCTCCTTCCACACATTTTGTGGTTGCACAACTGTGTTGTGTTTTTGAAGTAATAAAGTGTATACAAGGTTATTAAGGAAAATAAAACTAACCAACCTTGTACTAAATAGTTTTTGCGTCATTTATGCATTTTTCTACTACAGGTTAAGTTTTAGCTCAAATGTATTATGAAGCTCCTGCACATAAATTTAAACAGTACCAGCACACAAAATGAGTATCGGCAACTATTTCAGCACTGAATTAGATAATTGAACAAGACAAAATATAATATATTTAATAGAGAGTAAAGTAAGTGCCAGAACTGTCAAGACAATAACTTTTGTGTCCGTTTCTCTTCTACTACTTGCCGACTCAGGTATGAGGCCTCAACAGTGAGGACAAACCCAGCCTGCCTCTCTCCTTCCACACTGAGTCCAAACCCACAGTCACTGGGTCCTGATTGTGACAGTGGAGCCCAGTTTGCACTGCAGGATCCAGAGATGGCATCAGTGAAGCTGGAAGACTGCAGTCAAACACTGGAGCTGAACGTCAACATTAAAGATGAAGAAGAGGAGGAGAAGATTGGGAAATCTATTTCTCATGGTAAGAGCAGGTTCTATCTAACTAAGTTTGTGTTATTCATTCCAACTTCCCACTGTGTATGAAAAGTTGCAGTAGAACTGTTTCATGATGAACTGTTTCAATGAGAAGGTAGATGTTATTTCATGCTACTGAGACTTGCATGGTTTGACACCAGCACCAGAGAGGAGACTAAAGAGGTGAAGTAGACAAACTGCCAGTGTTTTAAAGTTCTATGAAACAAAACCTGAGATACTTTTAGAATAGTTGTATTCCCCTTTTGCATTGCACAGCCTACTTGTATGAATACTTACAGGTAGCCTAGTGGTTAGAGCGTTGGGCCAGTAACCAAAAGTTTGCTGACAAAGTAAAAATCTGTCTTTTTCCCCTGAGCAAGGCACCCACAGTTCCCCGGGCGCCAAAGACATGGATGTCCATTATGGCAGCCCCCTGCCCCTCTCTCACATATATTAATTAGTTCCAAGTAGAACAATTACAGAAATATCAAATCAAAATCAAATCAAATTTATTTATATAGCCCTTCGTACATCAGCTGATATCTCAAAGTGCTGTACAGAAACTCAGCCTAAAACCCCAAACAGCAAGCAATGCAGGTGTAGAAGCACGGTGGCTAGGAAAAACTCCCTAGAAAGGCCAAAACCTAGGAAGAAACCTAGAGAGGAACCAGGCTATACAAAATACAATTGTATTTTCTTTTTCAACCCCCCAACCCAAAGAGAGATGAAAACATGACAACCAAACATAAAGAAATCCAATAATATAAATAAATAAAGTATATCTGTATATCATATCTTATTCCATTTACAGAAGTAGTCCCCAAACCCAAATCTCTTAAGCACTTGAAATAAGACCACTCAACTCTCTTCATCAAGTGAGAGTATGGCAGTATTAGTACTCTCCTCACATTGTGAAAGCCTTGATGATTTTCACAACGCCATTTTGGTCTTTGGATGGAGTTCTCCCGTATCTAATACACAATCTCCTTGCTAAGGCCTTAGCACTCATTTTTGAGTCTGAATTCAGAAGAGAAATCGGTCTGAACTTTCACATTTAGTTGGTGATTATCCAGCTTCAGATTAAGAGTAAAGCAGAGTAAAGCACTCCTTAGAGAGGAGGGGAAGCAACCTTGCTGAAAGGATTCAGCATACAGTGCATTGGGAAAGTATTCAGATCCCGTGACTTTTTCCACATTTTGTTACATTTTAGCCTTATTCTAAAATATATTAAATTGTTTGTTTCCCTCACCAATCTACACACAATACTCCACAATGACAAAATAAAAAATAGTTTTTTTAGACATTTTACAACATGTGTATATAATGTGTTTATACACTACAAAAAAAAAATAAAGGGAACACTTAAACAACACAATGTAACTCCAAGTCAATCACACTTCTGTGAAATCAAACTGTTAGGAAGCAACACTGATTGACAATCAATTTCACATGCTGTTGTGCAAATGGAATAAACAACAGGTGGAAATTATAGGTAATTAGCAAGACACCCCCAATAAAGGAGTGGTTCTGCAGGGGATGACCACAGGCCACTTCTCATTTCCTATGCTTCCTGGCTGATGTTTTGGTCACTTTTGAATGCTGGTGGTGCTTTCACTCTAGTGGTAGCATGAGACGGAGTCTACAACCCACACAAGTGGCTCAGGTAGTGCAGCTCATCCAGGATGGCACATCAATGCGAGCTGTGGCAAGAAGGTTTGCTGTGTCTGTCAGCGTAGTGTACAGAGCATGGAGGCGCTACCAGGAGACAGGCCAGTACATCAGGAGACGTGGAGGAGGCCGTAGGAGGGCAACAACCCAGCAGCAGGACCGCTACCTCCGCCTTTGTGCAAGGAGGAGCACTGCCAGAACCCTGCAAAATGCCTTCCAGCAGGCCACAAATGTGCATGTCTGCTCAAATGGTCAGAAACAGACTCCATGAGGGTGGTATGAGGGCCCGACGTCCACGGGCAGGGGTTTTGCTTACAGTCCAACACCGTGCAGGATGTTTGGCATTTGCCAGAGAACACCAAGATTGGCAAATTCGCCACTGGTACCCTGTGCTCTTCACAGATGAAAGCAGGTTCACACTGAGCACGTGACAGACGTGACAGAGTCTGGAGACGCCGTGGAGAACGTTCTGCTGCCTGCAACGTCCTCCAGCATGACCGGTTTGGCGGTGGGTCAGTCATGGTGTGGGGTGGCATTTCTTTGGGGGGCCGCACAGCCCTCCATGTGCTCGCCAGAGGTAGCCTGACTACCATTAGGTACCGAGATGAGATCCTCAGACCCCTTGTGAGACCATATGCTGGTGCGGTTGGCCCTGGGTTCCTCCTAATGCAAGACAATGCTAGACCTCATGTAGCTGGAGTGTGTCAGCAGTTCCTGCAAGAGGAAGACATTGATGCTATGGACTGGCCCGCCCATTCCCCAGACCTGAATCCATTTGAGCACATCTGGGACATCATGTCTCGCTCCATCCACCAACGCCACGTTGCACCACAGACTGTCCAGGAGTTGGCGGATGCTTTAGTCCAGGTCTGGGAGGAGATCCCTCAGGAGACCATCCGCCACCTCATCAGGAGCATGCCCGGGCGTTGTAGGAAGGCCACACACACTACTGAGCCTCATTTTGACTTGTTTTAAGGACATTACATCAAAGTTGGATCAGCCTGTAGTGTGGTTTTCCACTTTAATTTTGAGTGTGACTCCAAATCCAGACCTCCATGGGTTGATACATTTGATTTCCATTAATTATTTTGTGTGATTTTGTTGTCAGCACATTCAACTATGTAAAGAAAAAAGTATTTAATAAAAATATTTCATTCATTCAGATCTAGGATGTGTTATTTTAGTGTTCCCTTTATTTTTTTAAATATAAAAATGGAAATATTACATTTATACAAGTATTCAGACCCTTTACTCAGTACTTTGTTGCAGCGATTATAGCCTCAAATCTTCTTGGGTATGACGCTACAATCTTGGCACACCTGTATTTGGGGAGTTTCTCCCTTCTCTGTAGGTCGTCTCAAGCTCTGTCAGGTTGGATGGGATATGGCGGCATTGAAAGAAGTGATATCAAGTTTAAAGTGTTGAGGTGGAGCAGTTGAAATAGAAGATTCCAGGTGTCTGTGACACCTGCCATTTGGTGAGACGTAGATCCGGTGTAGAGCGTTGGGAAACAGAAGACATCTGTCATGTAGAGTTTTGATGGAGAGTCTCTGCCAGAAAGGTCAAGGTAGGAAGTGTCAGTTATCCTGTGGGCGCTTTTGTTCCGTAAATACTACAGTGTTTTAGGTGTCAGGTTTATGGGCCTGTTGCAGCAGTGTGTAGGAGTGAGATGCCTAGATGTGAGAAGTGTGTAGGAGGTCATGAGATGAAGGAATGTGTGGTATCGTGGAGAAAGTTGTGTGTTAGTTGTGGGGGTGCCAATGGGGCTGGAGATCTGAGGTGTCAGGTGAGAGAAAGGCAGATTGAGGTTGCCGGGGTTCCAGTAGTACAGAATGCCAAAAGACAATGCAGAGACAATTTCACGGTCTTACTACAGGGTTGAAGCTGAATGTAATGATCATCAGTTTTCTACATGTGTACTAATATTCAGACACATTCAGTTGTTTCTTTATGTATCTATAAATGTTACTATGGTGTGGACAGGAAATACAATTGATTGAAATAATAAAGTGAAGACAAGGTTATTTAGGAAAATAGCACATAGTGCTGCCTAAAACAATGTGAATTTGGGAAATCTACTATAGTTTAAGTGCACTTACATTGTGTAGCTTAATTTATGTTGTGTAGACTAATTTCAAAGTGTGTACTTTGTCTAATATCAATTCGTTAATGTTTTGTTGTCAATGCTTAGCTACCCGATCTTTTGAAATGACATCAGTTCTTGACTTGGACAGCAGCTCACCGGAGCTGAGTACCGTCACCTCAAATTTCTACTGTTTGAGCTCATGTTCCTCTTATGGAATATTAGCTCAACAGTATTGTGGAGCTCCTTAAAAAGCCATTTTGGGTTTACTACCTTTTTATTTGGGCATTTTTATGGTTCAGAAATGTGGTGGGTACTCTCTTCGTTCACTGGACTTTATCCTGCGAACTGTTCCAAATGTCCGAAACTGAATTTGGTAAAAGGGCTTTTATGTACTCTGCGCCATCTTCTTGGAACGCCTTACAAAATACTTTTAAACTGGAAGAACTTGTCCCGATTGGTGTTTTTAAATCACTGATGAAGGATGTTGAGACTGATTCCCTGACCTGTCAATGTTTTTAATTAGATGTTTTTGATTTTGTTATACTCTTGTGAATTCTATGGTTTTTACTAGATTACATGTAGTTTTTCATGTCTGTCTGTAATTTTTGTAATGACCTGGTGCTGCCTATCTTGGCCAGGATGCTCTTGAAAAATAGATTTTTAAATCTCAATGAGCCCTTCCTGGTTAAATAAAGGTTAAATAAAATAAATACAAATATAAACAGTACCGGGACCTATTTCAGTCCAAGTCAAGCACTGTTTTAGATCATTGAACAAGAATAAATATTATATATTTTTTGAGGATAAAGAAAGTGCCATAAATGTCAAGACTAACTTTTTGTTGTCTGTTTCTCATTGTTACTACAGGACGGCTAGAATTAAGTCTGGGGCCGGTAACATCAACAGTGACGACAAACCCAGCCTGCCTCTCTCCTTCCACACTGAGTCCAAACCTACAGTCACTGGGTCCTGATTGTGACAGTGGAGCCCAGTTTGCACTGCAGGATCCAGAGATGAAGCTGGAAGACTGCAGTCAAACACTGGAACTGAATGTCATCATTAAAGATGAAGAAGAGGAGGAGAAGATTGGGACATCTGTTAGTGATGGTAAGAGCAGGTTCTGTTATTTATTCCAACTTCCCACTGTGTATGAAAAGTTGCAGTATAACTGTTTCATGATGAGAAGGTAGATGTTATTTCATGCTACTGAGACTTGGTGGTTTGACACCAGTATTGCCAGCATTTGTTTTATTAACTGGTCTATCTGGAGTGATCAGAGAGGAGACTAAAGAAGTGAAGTAGACAAACTGCCAGTGTTTTAAAGTTCTATGAAATGAGTCTGTGTAGTTACTAACCCTTGTGATAGTGAGTGGAGGATGATATGAAATTTGTCTGTGTAGTTACTAACCCTTGTGATAGTAAGTGGAGGATGACACTCCCCTTTTTAGCTTTCATCTCTTACCCACTTTTAGAATAGTTTTATTCCCCTGTATTGTACAGCCTACTGATATGAATACATATGTCACCCAGTACAGACAGAAGAGGACTGGTCACCCCTTTGGGCGTGGTTCCTCTCTACATTTCTTCTAGGTTCCTTCTTTCTAGGGAATTTTTCCTAGCCGCTGTGCTTCTACACCTGCATTGCTTGTTCTTTAGGGATTTTAGGCTGGGTTTCTGTAAAGCACTTTGTGACAACTGCTGATGTAAAAAGGGCTTCATAAAATAAATTTGATTGACATGGACAGTACCAGTCAAAAGTTTGGACACACCTACTCAATCCAGGGTTTTTCTTAATTTTTTACTATTTTCTACATTGTAGAATAATAGTGAAAACTAACTTTTAAATAACACATGTGGAATTATGTAGTAACCAAAAAAGTGTTAAACAAATAAAAATATATTTGAGATTCTTCAAAGTAGCCACCTTTTGTCTTGATAACAACTTTGCACACTCTTGGCATTCTCTCAACCATCTTCATGAAGAAGTCACCTGGAATAGATTTCAATTAACAGGTGTGCCTTATTAAAAGTTCATTTGTGGAAGTGCCTTATTAATGCGTTTGAGCCAATCAGTTGTGTTGTGACACTGTAGGGGTGGTATAGAAATGACAGTCCATCTTCTTTAAGACATAAAGGCCAGTCAATGTGGAATATTTCTAGAACTTTGAAAGTGTCTTCAAGTGCAGTCTCAAAAACCATCAAGCACTATGATGAAACTGGGCTCTCATGAGGACCGCCACAGGAAAGGAAGACCCAGAGATACCTCTTCGACAGAGGCTAAGTTCATTAGATTTACCAGCCTCAGAATTTGCATCCCATATAAATGCTTCACAGAGTTCAAGTAACAGACACATCAACATCAACTGTTCAGAGGAGACTGCGTGAATCAGGCCTTCATGGTTGAATTGATGCAGAGAAACCAATACTAATGGACACCAATAAGAAGAGACTTGCTTGGGCCAAGAAACATGAGCAATGGACATGAGACCAGTGGAAATCTGTAATTTGGTGTGATGAGTCCAAATATGAGATTTTTGGTTCCAACCGCTGTGTCTTTGTGAGACGCAGAGTAGTAGGTGAACGGATCATCTCTGCGTGTGTGGTTCCTACTGTGAAGCATGGAGGAGGCGGTGTGGGGGCGCTTTGCTGGTGACGACAGTGTCTGTGATTGATTTAGAAAGGCACACCTAACCAGCATGGCTACCACAGCATTCTGAGGCGATATGCCATCCCATCTGGTATGGGCTTAGTGGGACTATCATTTGTTTTTTTCTACAGGACAATGATCCAAAACACCCCTCCAGGATGTGTAAGGGCTATTTGACCAAGAATGCGAGTGATGGAGCGCTGCATCGGATGACCTGGCCTCCACAATCCCCAGACCTCAACCCAATTGAGATGGCTTGAGATGAGTTGGACCGCAGAGTGAAGGAAAAGCAGCTAACATGTGCTCAGCATGTGTGGGAAGTCCTTCAAACTGTTGGTAAAGCATTCCAGGTGAAGCTGGTTGAGAGAATGCCAAGAGTGCAAATCTGTCATCAAGGCAAAGGGTGGCTACTTTGAAGAATCTAAAATATAACAGTTTTTGGGGTTACTACACGATTCCATAGTTTTGATGTCTTCACTGTTATTCTACAATGTAGAAAATAGTCAAAATAAAGAAAAACCCTGGAATGGGTAGGTGTGTCCAAACTTTGGACTGGTACTGTATATGACACCAACTGATTATTATTCTGATGATGTTCACACAGGAAACCATGGAGAGACATTCTCTACATTCAGAGAGCAACAGCAGGAAGATCACAGAGCTAAGAGGTCTCACCACTGCCCACATTGTGGGGAGATTTTCTCATTTCTATCAAAGCTGAAAATACACCTAAAAATACACTTAGGAGAGAATCTGTATTCCTGTACTGACTGTGGCAAGGATTTCACAACATTAAAGGTTCTGATAGTTCATCAGAGAGTGCATGAACGGATACATACAGGATTGAAGCCTTACTTCTGCTCTGACTGTGGAAAGAGTTTCTCACGACTGGACACCTTAAAAAGACATGAACATATACATACAGGAGAGAAGCCTTACTCCTGCTCCGACTGTGGGGCAAGTTTCTCTCGACTGGGCCACCTAAAAACACATGAAGGTATACATACAGGAGAGAAGCCTTACTCCTGCCCTGACTGTGGAAAGAGTTTCTCTCGACTGGGCCACCTAAAAACACATGAACGTATACATACAGGAGAGAAGCCTTACCCCTGCTCTGACTGTGGGAAGAGTTTCTCTCTACTGAGCAACTTAAAAGCACATGAACGTATGCATACAGGAGTGAAGCCCTACTCCTGCTCTGACTGTGGAAAGAGTTTCTCTCGACTGGGCCACCTAAAAACACATGAACGTATACATACAGGAGAGAAGCCTTACTTCTGCTCTGACTGTTTAAAATGCTTCACAACATCAAATGACCTGAAAGTTCATCAGAGAACACACACAGGAGAGAAACCTTACTCCTGCTCTGATTGTGTAAAATGCTTCACAACATACTCTGGTCTTGAAAGTCATCAGAGAACACACACAGGAGAAAAGCCTTATGCCTGCTCTAATTGTGTAAAATGCTTCACATCATCAACTAACCTAAAAATTCACCAGAGAACACACACAGGAGAGAAGCCTTACTCCTGCTCTGATTGTGGAAAGAATTTCTCCCGACTGGGCAACTTAAAAAGACATGAACTTATACATAAAGAAGAGAAGCCTTACTAATGCTCTGACAGTTGAAAGAGTTTCTCCCAACAGGGCAACTTAAAAATACACAAACATATACATAAAGCAGGAGTAAGGCTTATCTCCTTTAACTGTGGGAAGTGCTACACAACGTCAACTGAGCAAAAAGTTCACCCAATAGGACACACAGGAGAGAAGCCTTGCTTCTCCTCTGACTGTGGGAAGAGTTTCTCCCAACAGGGCAACTTAAAAATACACCAATGTATCCATAAAGGTGAAAAGCATCATCAGTTGTCTCAGACCAGCCAAGATTAGTCACTACATCACCTCATTCTCATCTCATAAAGGAAGTGGTAACAGTGAATTTGATAACATTAACACTCTATTGTAATCATGTTTTTTTTCTCACTGTGTTAACCGTGCAGAGGAAAGGGAGCATTATAGAATGTCATTGTAAATGATCTTTCTCCATAGAAATGCATCAACTTGTACTTTAGCATTTTAGCTAATAAGCAACTTTGCAACAACATTGCATTACCAAAAGTATGTGGACTCCTGCTCGTTGAACATCTCATTCCAAAATCATGGACTTGGTGTCCCTTTTGCTGAAATAACAGCCTCCACTCTTCTGGGAAGGCTTTCCACTAGATTTTGGAACATTGCTGTGGGGAATTTCTTTCATTCAGTCACAAGTGATGTTGGGTGATTAGGCCTGGCTCGAAGTCGGCATTCCAATTCATCCCAAAGTTGTTAAATGGGGTTCAGGTCAGGGCTCTGTGTAGGCCAGTCAAGTTCTTCCACACCAATCTCGATAAACCATTTCTGTATGGACCTCGCTTTGTATAGGAGCCTTGTCATGCTAAAACAGGAAAGGGTCTTTATCAAACTGTTGCCACAAAGTTGGCAGCACAAAATCATCTTGAATGTCATTGTATGCTGTAGCGTTATGATTTCCCTTCACTGGAACTAAGGGGCCTAGCCCAAATCATGAAAAACAGCCTCAGACCATTATTCCTCCTCCACCAAACTTTACAGTTGGCACTATGCATTGGGACAGGTAGCATTCTTCTGGCATCCGCCAAACCCAGATTTGTCCATCAGACTTCCAGATGATAAGGCGGGATTCATAACTCCAGAGAACGTGTTTCCACTGCTTCAGAGTCCAATGGCGGGGTGCTTTACACCACTCCAGCTGACGCTTGGCATTGCACAGCTGGGTGATTTTAGTCTTGTGTGCAGCTGCTCGGCCATAGAAACCCATTTTTTTGTGAAGCTCCTGACTAACAGTTCTTGTGTTGACGTTGCTTCCAGAGGCAGTTTGGAACTCGTTAGTGAGTGTTGCAACCGAGGACAGACAATTCTTACGCGCTTCAGCACTTGGCGGTCCCGTTCTGTAAGCTTGTGTGACCTACCACTTCGCTCCTAGACGTTTCCACGTCACAATAGCAACACTTATAGTTGACCGGGGCAGGACTAGCAAGGCAGATATTTGACGAACTGACTTGTTGGAAAGGTGGCATCCCATGACGATGGGATGCCACCTGTCAATAACGGGTGTGGCTGAAATAGCCGACTCTACTAATTTAAAGGGGTGTCTTTATACTTTTCTGTTTATATAGTGTACCAAGCATGTTAGGTTAGCATGCAACTACTTAGCATTTTCATTAACGTTAGCAACAACAAATTGGAACAAGTAAAATATACGTATTGCATATTCGTAACATATTGTACGAATTGTAATTCGTAGCATACTATACGCCATACAAATCTTATTATATTGTACTACTCATTTTACATTTGTAGGCCACTGTAATGTAACAAAGCATACTGTATCATACTAAAGTGTGTGGTATGGATTTTTGTTACATATAGTACGTTTTGCTCTGACACCAAGTTGTCCCTCTGCAGTTCTCTGTGGGAATGAGCTGGTAGACACGTGTATCAGATAGAGATGGTGTGATGATTCGTTTTCACCATTAGTTTGGGTGGATTATTTTTAACTACATAACAACTTTTTTTTAATGATATGCAGGCTCTGAAATGACTACAAGTGTTTATTAAATTGCCTTAGAAAACTAGATTGATTACTTTAGTCATTGGTTAATGTATTTGGATAACTGCAATGAACTTATTGATCTGCCTATGAAAAATAAACATTCTACATGAATTTGTGCTGGTCATACTTGGTTTTTTGGGTTATCTATACAGAAAAGACTATGATTTGTTTACTTCATGGTATTCAAAATAATGTACATGTCTATATACTCAACATGTCACTTCATCTCTAGACATCACCATGGGGATAAGCCAATTTGCAGTATAAATTACTTAAATATGTTTCTTATTAAATAACAGTTAAATAAAAACAAACAAAGTATTATTTCTTATTTTAAAGTGTTTTATGTGGTGCCAAAGTCCAGGGACAGCAATAATGACCCAGTTACTATTGGGGAATGGAACCAGAGGAAGCTTGTGTTACCTTTCTCACACCACTACAGTATTCATTCTTCATTGTTAGAGCTCAATATATGCCCAGGATTATATTCAGGCTCAGACTGTTGAAATGCCCTGTTGATTATGTAAACAGTCTTGTGGAACTCTGGTATTGATGGTGCATTTTAGGGCGTCAATGTTATGAATGCTCAGAGTAACAGAGCTATGAACTCTCTTGTCGAATGGAACCAGAGAGGAAGCTGCATTACCCTTTACATCCCCATTGTTCAGAGTGGAAGAGCTGTGAACTCGTCTGTGATGGAACACGTCTACCACAACCTTTCCTACTGTGTTAGTCAGCACCACAGCATTTTAGGAAGCCATTGTTCAAAATATGTTCATACGTAATATTACAATGGGAGGGGGTGTGGCCTGGAAGTGGTGTTGGAGGGCCAGCAGGAGGCAGTCTTTCCTCTGGACTAAAATAAAAATCATAATGCCCCAGGACAGTGATTGGAGACATTTCCCTGTGTGCCATCTTTCGGGTGGGACCTTAAACGGGTACCCTGACTCTCTGTGGTCACTATATATATCTCAAGCCACTTTTCATAAGAGTAGGGGTGTTTACCCCAGGGTCCTGGCTAAATTCCCAATCTGGCCCTGATACCATCATGGCCACCTTAATCATCCCGAGCTTCCAATTGGCTCATTCATCCCCCCTCCTCTCCACTGTAACTATTCCCCAGGTTCTTGCTGTAAATGAGAATGTGTTCTCAATTTACCTGGTAAATAAATATAGATATAATTACTGAAACCATCTGGGTTTACTTGGTTGAGCTTACAAAAACAGATCTAAAACGAGTCTCATCCCAGATGAGGAATACGACACTTTCAAAGCACATGTAATGTTTGCCTAAATACAATGTAATTTCGAGTTCTTACACAGGATTTAGCTAGTTAAAATTAAGTATATCTTTAGGAGTAATTAATGTGTACCTACCTATATAGTACATTACCCACCCTGACAACCCGGCCCTCAATTTAAAGCTTGTGAAAATGACATCCAAGTGGGAGAACAAATACACTAGTACAACACAGAGTATATTTAATATCTGCACAAGTACAATGTAATTACTAGGTGTTACACAGGATTTGGCCGGTGATAATGAAGTCTATCTGGTGGGATGCTACTTGTAATTACAGGGAACCAATAGCCAGTGGTGGGGAAAGTACCCAGTTGTTATACTTCAGTAAAATAAAGAAACCTTAATTGTAAAAGTGAAAGTCGTCTAGTAAAATACTTGAGTCAAAGTATAAGGGTTTTAAATATACTTAAGTATCAAAAGTAAAAATATGATTCACATTCCTTATATTAAACAAACCAGATGGCACAATTGTAAACAAAATAAATTACAATTCAAAAAATTCAAAACATGATTTAATAGCCAGGGGCACACCAACACTAAGACAATTTACAAACAAAGCATTTATGTTTAGTAAGTCCACCGACCTGGATGACCAGGGTTGTTCTCTTGGTAACCATTTTCCTGTCCTGCTAAGCATTCGGAATGAAATGAGTACTTTTGGGTGTCATGGAAAATGTATTGAATAAAAAGTAAATTATTTTCTTTAGAACAGGGGTCGAAAAGGTCAGTGTGCAAAATTTTGACATGATACTATAGATTGACGCGGAAAAAAGTGTTATAGGTGAGACAGAAACGTCAAGACAGGAGAGAGAAAGGTACGTTTAACATGCAATTTGTTTTGTTTTCTTTTGGGGATACATGAATTCTGCTGAACGATTTAGCATAGGAAGTTAGCGAGCATTTTGGCCTGCTAGCTAACTGCAGTGCCATAACTGTTAGGCCTGCTAACTAGTTACCATATCGCATTGTGCAGAATATACTTTCCATGTAGTATGTTGAGTTTTCTTTTTATTAGCTAGGTAGCTTTCTAACCTTGACTAGCTACTGTAGTTGACTAGCTACTGCTAAGTTTCCTAACCTGATGTCTACAAATAGCTATGATATTGTGGACTTCAGGAAACAGCAGAGGGAACACCCCCCTATCCACATCGATGGAACAGTAGTGGAGAGGGTAGCTAGTTTTAAGTTCCTCGGCATACACATCACAGACAAACTGAATTGGTCCACTCACACTGACAGCGTCGTGAAGACGGCGCAGCAGCGCCTATTCAACCTCAGGAGTCTGAAGAAATTTGGCTTGTCACCAAAAGCACTCAAAAACTTCTACAGATGCACAATCGAGAGCATCCTGGCGGGCTGTATCACCGCCTGGTACGGCAACTGCTCCGCCCTCAACCGTAAGGCTCTCCAGAGGGTAGTGAGGACTGCACAACGCATCACCGGGGGCAAACTACCTGCCCTCCAGGACACCTACACCACCCATTGTTACAGGAAGGCCATAAAGATCATCAAGGACATCAACCACCCGAACCACTGCCTGTTCACCCCGCTATCATCCAGAAGGCGAGGTCAGTGCAGGTGCATCAAAGCTGGGACTGAGAGACTGAAAAACAGCTTCTATCTCTAGGCCATCAGACTGTTAAACAGCCACCACTAACATTGAGTGGCTGCTGCCAACACACTGTCATTGACACTGACCCAACTCCAGCCATTTTAATAATGGGAAATGATGTAAATATATCACTAGCCACTTTAAACAATGCTACCTTATATAATGTTACTTACCCTACATTATTAATCTCATATGCATATGTATATACTGTACTCTACATCATCGACTGCATCCTTATGTAATACATGTATCACTAGCCACTTTAACTATGCCACTTTGTTTACTTTGTCTACACACTCATCTCATATGTATATACTGTACTCGATACCATCTACTGTATGCTGCTCTGTACCATCACTCATTCATATATCCTTATGTACATATTCCTTATCCCCTTACACTGTGTATAAGACAGTAGTTTTGGAATTGTTAGTTAGATTACTTGTTGGTTATCACTGCATTGTCGGAACTAGAAGCACAAGCATTTCGCTACACTCGCATTAACATCTGCTAACCATGTGTATGTGACAAATAAAATTTGATTTGATTTGGATATGGTCGCTACTGGCTAGCTAGCTGGGCTCACCTTTGTGTGAAGCTTTCCACAATAACGATTATTTACGGCTCGCCTTCACAATAAAAGTCACCCATTGGAAACAACAGGGTGTGGTCAATCTTGGGTAAGTTATACAAATCTTTCGTGTTAGCATGCACTTTTATAGCTAGCTGGACAACACAATAACTAGTTAGCAAGGCATAGCTAGCTATAGTCTTAAACCATGGAAAGCATGATGATGATAACTACTATAGGGTAATGTAGTGTCTAAATTGTCATACATTATTCTTCTCTACGACAGATTTCCACAAGGTCTCAGACTCCAAGATGGGAAAATGCCTACTAGAACGAAACATATAACAGAGACAGAGTTGTTGATATTCATTGTTATTTGTAACATTAAAAAGGAGGACAAGAAGATAATCCCGTTTTTCTAAATTAGCTACAGTGCTTTGGAAAGTATTTAGACCCCTTTGACTTTTTCCACATTTTGTTACTTTATATCCTTATTCTAAAATGTATTAAATAAAACGTTTTCCTCAGCAATCTACACACAATACCCCATAATACCAAAGAAAACATGTTTTTAGAAATGTTTATAAAAAAAAACACATTTAAACAGAAATACTTATTTACATAAGTATTCAGACCTTTCGCTATCAGACTTGAAATTGAGCTCTGGTGCATCCTGTTTCCATTGATTATCCTTGAGATGTTTCTACAACTTGATTGGAGTCCAGCTGTGGTAAATTCAATTGATTGGACATGATTTGGAAAGGCACACACCTGTCTATTTCAGGTCCCAAAGTTGACAGTAGATGTCAGAGAGATTCTTGATGAAAACCTGCTCCAGAGTGTGCGCAGGACTTCAGACTGGGGTGAAGGTTCACCATCCAACAGGACAACAACCCTAAACACTCAGTCAATACAACGCAGGAGGGGCTTCTGGACAATTCTCGTAATGTCCTTGAGTGGCCCAGCCAGAGCCCGGCCACTGCTTGGAGCCTGGTTCCTGTCTAGGTTTCTTCCTAGGTTCCTTCCTTCTAGGGAGTTTTTATTACCACTGTGCTTCTGCATTGCTTGCTCTTTGGGGTTTTGGTCTCGGTACCTGCACCCTCAGTGGAGTCAACGAACACCGGAAGCATCCGTTTTTCAGGGAAAAGGCAGAGAGGAAGCCAAAGCCTGAAAACCGCAAGCTTGTGGTGTTTATTTTACGCCTGATACGTTAGGTTAGGGTATCTGTAAAGCACTTAATGACAACTGCAGATGTAAAAAGGGCTTTATAAAATACATGTGATTGACATTTGTATCACACCAACTGACTGGTTCTTCTGATGTTCTTCACACATGAGACCATGTTGACACATTCTCTACATCCAGAGAGCAACAGCAGGAAGATCCCAGAGCTAAGAGGTCTCACCCCTGCCCACATTGAGGAGATTTTCCCAATTCTATCAAAGCTAAAAATACACCTAAACATAGACACAGGAGAGAATCTGTATCCCTGCTCTGACTGTGGGAAGACACGGCAAAATATCAAGGGATCTGACAGTTCAACACTGGAGAGAAGCCCTACTCCTGTTCTGACTGTGAGAATATTTTCTCTCAGCAGAGCAACATAAGAACACTTCAAAGCATACACACAGGAGAGAAGCTTTACTCCTGCTCTGACCGTTGGAAGACTTTCTCTCAACATGGCCACTTAAAAAGACACCAACATGTACATAAATGTGAGAAACCTCATCTGTTCTCTGACTAGTGAAGATTAAAATCATTCCATCACTTAATTCTCAGTAAATTGTAACACTATTGTAATCATATTGTTTCTCACTGAGAGAGAACTGTGCAGAGGAAAGGGAGTGTTATAGAATGTTAGCCTCTCTTTACTTTACTGATCAGTATGCACCTGGTCCGTTTGTGTGTTTTCTTAGCTTCTACTGTAGAGATATTTAGAGCACCTTAGACTTTCCTTTAGGGTTGAATATCCTCTGTGAGGCTGGTTGACTGGGTGGTACTGCTTCCCTCTGCAGTTTCTGTGAGAATGAGATGGCACAACATGTATCAGATAGAGATGGTGTGATGATCAGTTTTCACCATTAGTTTGGGTGGAGACTTTTTGTTGAATGAATTGTATTTTAAAACTAGATTAGTTATTTTAATAATTAATTATGAATATGTTTGGATAACTTAATTGAAAACATATTTTTTTGTTCTCGTTAAACTGTTCTCTTTTGTATAAGGAATTACCAAAACACGATGTTTCAAGTGACATATTTACTGTTTTTCTGAATCTGAACAAGACAGGAAGTTGAAAGGAGCACCACAAAGCTAAATCTGACCTATTCTCTAACATGTTATGTCAGCATAAGCAGCTGTGAGACCTGCTAGAGTACTGGAACTTTATTGATCTACTGAATCATTGTAGTTTTGGGGGTAAATATGCTTTTGTTTAATTCATGGCATTCAAATTAACAACAAGAATAGCTGTGTAAAGGCTATTTGCCCAAGAAGGACAGTGATGGAGTGATGCATCAGATGACCTGGCCTCCACAATCACCTACCTCAACACATTATTGAGATGGTTTGTGATGAGTTAGACTGCAGAGTGAAGGAAAAGCAGCCAACAAGTGCTCAGCATATGTGGGAACTCCTTCAAGACTGTTGGAAAAGCATTCCAGGTGAAGCTGGTTGAGAGAATGCCAAGCGTGTGCAAAGCTGTCATCAAGTCAAAGGGTGGCTACTTTGAAGAATCTCAAATATAAAATATATTTTGATTTGCTTAACACCTTTTTGGTTACTACATGATTCCATATGTGCTTTTTAATAGTTTTCATGTCTTCACTATTATTATGCAATGTAGAAAATAAGAAAACTAAAGAAACCCTGGAATGAGTAGGTGTGTCCAAACTTTTGACTGGTACTGTATATCTGTATTTATCTACTCAATACATGTCATGACACCTCTACACACTGGGACAATCAAGTTGCTTGTCACCAATATTCTCTAAATCAAATCAAGGATGACTGTTTAACAGTCTTATGGCCTGGAGATAGTAGCGGTTTCATTCTCTTGGTACCAGCTTTGATGCACCTGTACTGTCTTCGCCTTCAAGACGGTAACAGGGTGAACAGGCCGTGTCTCTGGTGGCTGAGGTTCTTGATGATCTTCTTGGCCTTCCACAGAGATCATCTACAATGCATATGTAATGAGTTGAAAACTTAGACACTACAACAGACACCCCTTTCGTTTTTAAAACAAGTTTTATTTGTGTAGCTAATCAATCTCACTTTTATATTCTACATGATTTAGCAGAAGTTAGTCCATCAATCCAGTAGATGTCTCTGTTGCACTTTGGTAGTGTGGGGAACAGGAAGTTCCGGTAGGCGCACACCATTCTTTAGAATTTAGAAAACGTTTAAACTGTGCTGTCCGTTTCTCTTTATTACTACAGGTATGTAATAGCACGTTTAAACTGTCTAATATCGAAATAACGTAATAGCATGCTAGATAACACACCCGTCACGGTATTATCACGTTTGGGAAAGGTTTTGTTGCCAAACCGATTGAGTGAAGAACGTGCAAAAAATATATTTTTAACGCGCACGATGCGGAGCCCACCACGCGTTCATTTGGGAGGCTTTGCAGGCTCGTATATAGCTCTGTGGGTTTTGCCTGGGGATGTTCAGAACAAACACGTTTTGGAAAGTTGCAGATTGAAGTGCTCTGAATAGAACTGACATGATTCCTTGGAATCAGAGGCATGTTTGTTCTACATAATACATTTGTTCTGATCGTGGCCAACGTCTCCATCCTGCTGGAAACAGCCCTGGTAGTCGCTTGTGCCTACCTATGTGAAGTTAGCTACAATAACGATTAGCCACAATAGTGGGATTTGCGGTTCCCCCTCAAAATAAAAGTTCCTCATTGAAAGTAACGCAAACCGATACAAAATAGTGCAATCATGCCATATTTGGACTAGATAACGCTAAAAATTTGAATGTTGTTACTTAATTTAAAATGAATTACAATAATGAATTAGTTCCATTATTGAGTCCCATAGGGCGGCGCACAATTGGCCCAGCGGCGTCCAGGTTTGGCCGGGCTTGGTCGTCATTGTGAATAAGAATATGTTCTTTTAACTGACTTGCCTTGTTAAATAAAGGTTAAAAAAATGTAATTAAAACGTCTGAAAATAACCAGAAAAAAACGTTGAAATCACACTGTGGAGGTATTAGACCACACATTTGCATTGGGGGCATTCATATATGCTCTTATGAATCGGGTTGGATTGTGCACCCATGCACTCTGTGACACCAACAGAAAACTATTATCAAGAGCAAAAAAATGATACTTCTACATTTCCCACTATGTAAACACATTGATTCTCATTGCAAATCAGCTCAGGATAACTCCTGATAAAGTTGGGTAGCTGATGGGTCTATTCAGCGCTTAAATAGACACATTTATTAATCACAGGAACCAGGACTAATAAAGCCAATGCAACAGAAAGGGTCAATTTAATAGAATTGAAAGCCAAACATTAAACAGGACCAAATCTGAACCAATCACTCAGATATCATTAGGCAGGTTGTCATTGACTCGGGTGCATTCAACTAAGCAATGTGGTAAAAACGTTATTTGCGACATGTGTAATGGAAACGGCAGATATAGGAGAAATGTTTTAATGCTCGACAACATTTTTATCTGTTTGACGGGTGGATATCTCTTTTGTCAACGTTTCTTTATTCTGACAAATGAGGATGAAAACAGTGTTTGTTGAATAAATGATGATTGCTGAATCATTTTGACAGTAGGAGGTGCATCATTACATACAGCTGTTTTTATCAGCACAAGATAGTTAAATGGAAACAACCTAGTGGGCAATTGTCTGATCTATTTTCTATTCTATTTCTACATGTCAACAAAAAGCAATCACTGGATAACTTCTTGGAAACATAGCTACTGTTTCACAAGATTGGAAAGCACAGTACAGTAGAGTACAGGAAAGAAAAGTAACAGTTAGTTCAGTAGAGTACAACAGTACAGAGTATTGTACAGTATAACGTACTGTATTGTACTCTACTTTATTCTAATGTTCTCCATTGGGGCTGGGCGATATGGACTAAATATCATACAGCTGTATCTTCAGTTTTTCAAACTTCTGGGCGATTCAAGATATCTACATTTTGTTTTTCTCTAAATAAGCGTTGTACAATTAAAGGTCAAATACACTGCCTTTCTAACAGTCAATAATCAAATTAATTCAGGGCTTGTGGCGTTATATCTAGGCTAAATAAAAGCCATCCACAACCATAAGACCCACTAATAATTTATTATTTTATATAAAAATAGTTTAACATGCTTTTGTGTTGTTGTTGCAATAATCACTGATCTGGCTTTCAAGTCTATTAAATTGACCCTTTCTGTAATACAAATGTAACTAGTAATTACTAACTTATTGTAGGCAGAACATTAACACATGTCTCATCAACAATCTCTCAAGCCCACGTGCTTGTCACTATCCAGCTAATCTTTATATTTCAAGGTTAGCCAACGTGGATCCATTTGTTAGATAACAAGGTTGAACAGTTGAATTGTTATGAACACACCATTCTGTTTGAAAAGCTTGTTAGCCTGTCCGCTTTGTTCAGATGTTAAATCAAGTGGCCAACCTTGTTTCTCAGAATGAGAACGAGTTGCCAGTTCCTTACAGTGCATTCGGGAAGAATTCAGACCCCTTCCCCTTTTCCACATTTTGTTGCATTAGCCTTATTCTAAAATTGATTAAATTACATTTTCCCTCATCAATCTACACACAATATGCCATAATGACAAAGTGAAAACAGATTTTTAGATTTGTTTGCAAAAATAACAAACGCTTCATTTACATAAGTATTCGGACCCAAATACAGATGTGCGACCGATTATGAGTTTAACGCCGATACAGATTATTGGAGGGCCAAAAAAAGCCGATATAGATTAATCGGACAATTATTATTATTATATATATATATATAAGTAATAATGACAATTACAACAATAATGAATGAACAATGAACACTTTTAACTTCATATAATACATAAATAAAATATATTTGGTCTCAACTACATAATGAAACATGCTCAATGTTGTTTAAATAATGCAAAAACACTTTGTTGGAGAAGAAAGTAAAAGTGCAATATGTGCCATGTAAAAAAGCTAACGTTTCAGTTCCTTGCTCAGAACATGAGAACATATGAAAGCTGGTGGTTCAATATTCCCAGTTAAGAAGTTTTAGGTTGTAGTTATTATAAGAATTATGAAGCGTTGACTATTTCTCTCTATACCATTTGTATTTCATAGACCTTTGACTATTGGATGTTCTAATAGGCACTTTAGTATTGCCAGCCTAATCTCAGGAGTTGATAGGCTTGATGTCATTAACAGCGCTGTGAAGCAAGCATTGCTAAGAGCTGGCAAACATAGTAAAGTTTGAATGAATGCTTATGAGCCTGCTGCTGCCTACCACCGCTCAGTCAGACTGACCTATCAAATCATAGACTTAATTATAATAAACACAGAAATGCAAGCCGTTGGTCATTAATATGGTAAAATCCGGAAACGATCATTTCGAAAACAAAACGTTTATTCTTTGTGAAATACGAAACCGTTCCGTATTTTATCGAACGGGCGGCAACCCTAAGTCTAAATATTGCTGTTACATTGCACAACCTTGAATGTTAAGTCATAATTATGTAAAATTCTCGCAAATTAGTTTGCAACGAGCCAGACGGCCCAAACTGTTGCATATACCCTGACTCTGCGTGCAATGAACGCAAGAGAAGTGACACAATTTTCCAAGTTAATATTGCCTGCTAACATTACTTTATTTTAACTAAATATG
This sequence comes from Oncorhynchus keta, assembly GCF_023373465.1. Lineage (NCBI taxonomy): Eukaryota > Metazoa > Chordata > Actinopteri > Salmoniformes > Salmonidae > Oncorhynchus > Oncorhynchus keta. The sequence continues at coordinate 76,334 of NW_026290746.1, read as the reverse complement.
AAGGTTTAAAAAAATCGACTTCTGGTGTTGATTTTAAGAAAGGCATTGATGTTTATGGTTAGGTAAATTCGTGCAACGATTGTGCTTTTGTCGCAAATGCGCTCATGTTAATTAAATCATCGCCCGTTTGGCGAAGTTGGCTGTAATTCGATGATAATTAACAGGCACTGCGTTGATTATATGCCACGCAGGACAAACTAGTTAACCTAGTAATATCATCAACCATATGTAGTTAACTTGTGAAGATTGATTGTTTTTTATAAAATAAGTTTAATGCTAGCTAGCAACTTACCTTGGCTCCTTGCTGCACTCGTGTAACAGGTGGTCAGCCTGCCACGCAGTTCCCTTGTGGAATGCAATGTAATCAGTCCAAAAATGCAGATTACAATTGTAATGAAAACTTGAAATCGGCCGTAATTATTCGGCCATGCCGATTAGTCAGTCGACCTCTAGTGCCACGCTTGTAGCGTCATACACAAGACGACTTGAGGCTGTAATCGCTGCCAAAATTGCTTCAAAAAAGTACTGAGTGAATGGTCTGAATACGTAAGTAAATGTGATATTTCAGTTACATTTTTAATACATTTGCAAAAAATGTTTTTTTTTTTTGCTTTGTCATTATGGAGTATCGTCTGTAGATTGGCGAGGGGGAAAACAATTGAATCCATTTTATAATAAGGCTGTAACGTAACAAACCGTGGAGAAGTCAAGGGGTCTGAATACTTTCTGAATGCTCTGTGTGTGAATTTAGGAAATCTACTATAGGTTTTGTGCATTTACGTTGTGTAGACTAATTTATAGTGTGAACCTTGTCTAATTTGAAATGAATTGAATGGTTTGTCAATGCTTAGGTACCTGATCTAATATAGTTTGAGAATAAAGAAAGTGCCAGAATTTAAGACTAACTTTTGTGTCCGTTTCTCTTTATTACTACAGGCCAACTCAGATTAAATCTGAGGTTTGTAACATCAACAGTGAGGACAAACCCAACCTGTCTCTCTCCTTCCACACTGAATCCAAACCTACGGTCACTGGGTCCTGATTGTGACAGTGGAGCCCAGTTTGCGCTGCAGGATCCAGAGATGACATCAGTGAAGCTGGAAGACTGCAGTCAAACACTGGAGCTGAATGCCAACATTAAAGATGAAGAAGAGGAGGAGACGATTGGGAAATCTGTTCATCATGGTAAGAGCAGGTTCTATCCATAAGTTATCTTCATAAATTAGACCATAACTTATGACCCAGTCTATTGATAGGTTGACTTCTGTAATTCTGACATCACATCCCTGAACAACTGGGTTATCTGGAGTGATCAGAGAGGAGACTAAAGAAGTGAAGTAGATAAACTGCCAGTGTTTTGAAGTTCTATGAAATGAGTCTGTAGTTACTAACCGTTGTGATAGTGAGTGGAGGATGATCATTGATTATGACGCATAATATTCACCCATTATGCCCATTTTTTGCCCTCAACTGTTGAACAGCTTTTAGAGCTGACCCCATTTAGTCAACTGGATAGATGACCCCATTTAGTCAACTGGATAGACGACCCCATTTAGTCAACTGGATAGATGACCCCATTTAGTCAACTGGATAGATGACCCCATTTAGTCAACTGGATAGATGACCCCATTTAGTCAACTGGATAGATGACCCCATTTAGTCAACTGGATAGATGACCCCATTTAGTCAACTGGATAGATGACCCCATTTAGTCAACTGGATAGATGACCCCATTTAGTCAACTGGATAGATGACCCCATTTAGTCAACTGGATAGATGACCCCATTTAGTCAACTGGATAGATGACCCCATTTAGTCAACTGGATAGATGACCCCATTTAGTCAACTGGATAGATGACCCCATTTAGTTTGGTGGATAGATGTTGGTCGACCAAGCTTTTTTAGTCGAGCAGTGGCAAATATATACAGTGCTGCTTGAAAGTCTGTGAACCTCTTGTGCAATTAAAGATTTTTTAGTTTTTACCATGAAATCTTCATTTAATCAGAACCAGTCTTTTGATCTGACATGACCGGTTTATTAATACCAATACCATATGTTGGTGTAGAGGAAATCATGTGTGAAGTGGAAAAATAATATTAAAAGGAATTAGTGCAGGTGCAAAAATAAGTGAACCCCAAGTTGCATTGGTTAAATCAAGTAGCTAAGTAGATTCAGGTGGGTAAATAAATGAACCAATCAAAGGAGAGATCGTTAGGAAAGAGTTTGTGCGGGACTCTGACAGAGGTAAGAAACCTGGTCAGTTTTGTGTTACCCATCCAGGTGAATGCAAAGCACAACATGCCGAGAGGAAAGGAGATCTCAGAGGACAACAGGACGAGGGTAGTTGGAACACATCATTCTGGGGAAGGCTATAATATCATCTCAAAAAGATTTGAGCTCCTTCAGTTCACTGTGAGGCAAACAATTTACGTATGGAAAGCATTTAACATGACAGCAGGAAGAAGCCTCTGCTGTCACACAAGAACCAAACTGCCCGTCTTAACTTTGCCAGAGACCACCTGGACAAACCTGAAGATTTCTGGAAGTCCATTCTCTGGATTGATGGGTCCAAATCAACACTGCCTACCGCCAAAATAACCTTATCCCCAAAAGTCAAGCATGGTGGTGTCGTGTCTTTGGCAATGCCGGATTAAGTGATATGACATGCTTTTCTATAAAATAATTTATCCGTAATTAATATTACCTGATTGAGGTAATCATGTAAATGTAATTAACTAGAGAGTCGGGGCACCACAAAATAATATTTATAGAGCTGTTATCTTCCGAATAAACTCTTAAAGACCTGGTAATATGTTACATCAATAGCAGTCAATATTAATTGTCACCTTAATTCAGTCTCATCTGAAAGTTGTAAATTCTTGGTTATCTTCATGAACCCAGGCTAACAAGTTGAATCAGCAATACAAAATGGGGTTTAATTATTTATTTACTAAATACCTAATTAATCACACAGAATTACACATACACATCATTAAGTAAACTAAGAATGTTTCATGGTGAGCGAGTGTTGCACCTTTTCCTGAGGGCCCAGAATATTTTATACAATGTTGCAAGTTTGCTAGCACAGGCCAGACCAAATTAATAGAAGATACAATGTTTAAAGTTCCTTGCAGTCAGGCCATGCATAGCCAATGTGATTTATAGAATATTTATTTTCATAAGAAATATGTTCTACATGCAGGCTGCAGTGTTTCTATTGTTGGCTTTATGTAGGCTATCTTTACATATTGACAATGGCAATAGAAGTTACTTTTAGAATTGCATAATTTTAATATAGTTATAATGTATTTACATGACATTGATTTGAGATATAAAGACTATTATGAATTAAATTAAATGGTTCCACGAAAATGTGCAGACGAAAATCATAACGGGCATGCAGATCAGTAGAAATACGGTACGATACCCTGGCACTCCAAATGGAAAAGGTTGCCGACCGCTGGTGTAGCCTGTTACCAGCAACTTCAGGAGAGTAACGGCAGAATCTGCGGAGAACAGCAGCAGTGGGGAGGAGAAGGGGGGGGTCTGGAACAGTTTTTTTTTTTTTCTGGTTACGCTATATTGATCTCTGGCTCCCTCTTGAGTCATTTGTGTGTTTTCATTTTTAATTGCAGTGCTTAAAGCATCAGACAAGCTCAGTAGCCTACATAATAGTGGATTTTATTCAAACATAGGGTGTGTCTATATATGGAAAAATATATACTTTTAAAAATGTATTGGTTGAAAGAACAGACGACTCTCGGTCAACCAGGATTTATTTTAGTCGGGGACGGCCCTAATAGCTTAATTCCCTTTTGTATTGAACTGCCTACTGATATGAAGTCATATGTACAGTACCAGTCAAAAGTCTGGACACAACTACTCATTCAAGGGTTTCTTTAGTTTGACTATTTTCCACATTGTAGAATACTAGTGAATACATCAAAACTATGAAATAACACATATGGAGTCGTGTAGTAACCAAAAAAGTGTTAAACAAATCTTTATATATTTGAGATTTGAGATTCTTTAAAATACCCCCCCCCCTTTGACTTGATGACAGCTTTGCACACCAGCTTCATGAGGAATGCTTTAACAAATGTCTTGAAGGAGCTCCCATGTATGCTGAGCACTTGTTGGCTGCTTTACCTTCACTCTGCAGTCCAACTCATCCTAAACCATCTCAATTGGGTTGAGGTCGGGTGAATGTTGAGGCGAGGTCATCTGGAGCAGCACCTCATCACTCTCCTTGGTCAAATAACCCTTACACAGCCTGGAGGTGTGTTTTGGGTCATTGTCCTGTTGAAAAACAAATGATAGTCTCACTAAGCGCAAACTAGATGGAATGACGTATCGCTGCAGAATGCTGGTTAAGTGTGCCATGAATTCTACAAAAATCACAGACCGTGTCACCAGCAAAGCACCATCACACCTCATTCTCCATGCTTCATGGTGGGAACCACACATGCAGAGATCATCCGTTCATCTACTCTTCTCAAATTAGGACTCCTCAGACCAAAGGACAGATTTCCACCAGTCTAATGTCCATTGCTCGTGTTTCTTGGCCCAAGCAAGTCTCTTCTTATTATTATTGTCCTTTAGTAGTGGTTTCATTGCAGCAATTCGACCATGAAGGCCTGATTCACGCAGTTTCCTCTGAACAGTTTATGTTGATGTGTCTGTTACTTGAACTCTGTGAAGCATTTATTTGGGCTGCAATCTGAGGTGCAGTTAACTCTAACTTATTCTCTGCAGCAGAGGTAACTCTGGGTCTTCCTTTCCTGTGGCGGTCCTCATGAGAGCCCAGTTTCATCATAGTGAGTGATGGTTTTTGCAACTGCACTTGAAGAAACTTTCAAAGTTCTTGAAATGTTACACATTGACTGACCTTCATGCCTTAAAGTAATGATGGACTGTTGTTTCTCTGTTTTATTTGAGCTGCAAGAGAATGGTCACACATTCAGCTAGGAAGCTGGAGGTAATTTAGACGGTCTCCACAAGAGAGCAGCAGTTTATGTGCAAAATTTCAGACTGATAACTTCAAGAATGAGCAAGCTACATGACATTTAGTATGAAGTCAACCAGGTGTCCTTCACGATTGGCCCAAAACAATCAAATTTATTTATAAAGCCCTTCTTTTATCAGCTGATGTCACAAAGTGACAGAAACCCAGCCTAAATCTCCAAACAGCAAGCAATGCAGGTGTAGAAGCACTGTGGCTAGGAAAAACTCCCTGGACAGACTGGAACCAAGGAAGAGTCCTCTAACAGGAGACGCGACAGGAATTGTGATCCATTGTCTCCATAAACAGAAGTGAAATATTTAAGATAAGGGCCAAGTTAGCAGCCAACACTGATCTAATGTCATAAGTGAACACACCACAAACCACAAACAACGTCAAAAACAAACAAACAAAAAAAGGTCCACACTATTTATAATTACAGTATTTAGACCCTCTACATAATATTGTGCTGCTGGTCCCAAGTCTCTTTCTGCTGTAAAGCACTTACCATCCTCTACTTATAGGCTGGCTGGGTATTCACACCTCTAGATGGCTGGGTGGGGTGTGTTGTGGAGCCAGAGAGAGCAGCAGTCACTCTAAGTGGGGGATGGAGGACTTGAATGTGGTCTCTTTGAAGTCAGTCTTTACCACACAAAAAAAGAATCAGTAAGAATTCAAGTTTAGAGCTTATTTTATTGAACCTTTATTTTAGCATGACATCAAATATACAAGAACACATCTATAAACATATATTATATAGAGTGAAGAACACTGGTGAAGTGTGGACCAATTATTTGATTCTTTTTTATATGAAACTTTATTTAACGAGGCAAGTCAGGACAAATTCTTATTTACAATGACGCCTACCCCGGCCAAACCCAGACGCTGGGCCAATTGTGCCCTGTCCTATGGGACTCCCAATCACAGCCGGCTGTGATGCAGCCCAGATTCAAACCAGGTACTGCAGTGTGTTAGACCACTGCGCCAGTCGGGAGCCCAATGTGTATTGGATGTTGACTTTGACATGTTGTGGCTTTTGGATTTACAATATAAAGACTCGTATTTCACTTACCAGTCTCAGGTAACGTTAGCGTCTATTTTCCTGATAGATTTCTGCTAGAATATCATCCACAATCTGTATACCTGGATTTTTATTTAGCTTTTCCAGTATTAGTAGCCATATTGTAAGTTCAAAATTTGCAAAACGCTTCGTTTTCATAACTCACAGATATGTGTAACGCGCTTTGACATGTCCAAATGGAACTAGCCTCCTGGCGTGCTAGGTTAGCTGAAATATTGCGTGACGGACAAAGGGTTTCCACCTGCTCTCGTAAAGCACAGCTTATTGGCTATCTAGCTAGCTTGGTTTCAAAACGATAGGTGGTAATTTGACGAAGACACAGTCAATCGAGTGAACACCAACCGTGTCATCGGCTTGCAATGATGCCGTATGGCCATGATGCCATCCTGGCTAAAACTGGTTTCCCAGTGGATTGACTGAATGCAGACTGATCTAACAAAGGCTGGTCACTTTCTCGAGTGTCTGAGGAATAAGCACAGATGTAATTTGACTGGTTGAAACAACGTTTTAGCGTTTGATTTTCACAGATTTTCTTTCTTTGCAAGTTGAATGAGTGGAAATACAAAATCGATCGTACATGCTACATGGACCTTTTTTAGGATATGAAAAATGATTTTATCTAACCAAACAACACTACGTGTTATCTCTGGGACCCTTTGGATGACAAATCAGAGCAAGATTTAGGAGTGTAAGTCAATATTTTAACTTCAGATGTGAATGTTTCAAACCTGTCGGGGTGGAAATAGTGTTCTGTTGTTCTGCACTCTCCTCAAACAATAGAATGACATTTTGTCGCTGTAATAGTTACTGTAAATTGGACAATGCAGTTGGATTAACAACAATTTAAGCTTTCTGCCCATATAAGACACTTATATGTACCTACACCCCCTGTCTTAGGTCAGTTAGGATCACCACTTTATATTAAGAATGTGAAATGTCAGAATAATAATAGAGAGAATGATTTATTTCAGCTTTTATTTCTTTCATCACATTCCCAGTGGGTGAGAAGTTTACATACACTCAATTAGTATTTGGTAGCATTGCCTTTAAATTGTTTAACTTGGGTCAAACATTTCGGGTAGCCTTCCACAAGCTTCCCACAATATGTTGGGTAAATTTTGGCCCATTGCTCCTGACAGAGCTGGTGTAACTGAGTCAGGCTTGTAGGCCTCCTTGCTCGCACACACACTTTTCAGTTCTGCCCAAAAATGTTCTATAGGTTTGAGGTCAGGGCTTTGTGATGGCCGCTCCAATACCTTGACTTTGTTGTCCTTAAGCCATTTTGCCACAACTTTGGAAGTATGCTTGGGGTCATTGTCCATTTGGAAGACCCCTTTGCGAACAAGCTTTTACTTCCTGACAATGATGTCTTGAGATGTTGCTTCAGTATATCCACATAATTTTCCTCCCTCATGATGCCATCTATTTTGTGAAGTGCACCAGCCCCTCTTGCAGCAAAGCACCCCCACAACATGATGCTGCCACCCCTGTTCCTCACGGTTGGGATGGTGTTCTTCAGCTTGCAAACCCCCCCCCCCCTTTTTCCTGCAAACATAACGATGGTCATTATGGCCAAACAGTTCCATTTTTGTTTCATCAGACCAGAGGACATTTCTCCAAAAAGTACAATCTTTGTCCCCATGTGCAGTTGCAAACCGTAGTCTGGCTTTTTTTATGGTGGTTTTGGAGCAGTGGCTTCTTCCTTGCTGAGCGGCCTTTCAGGTTATGTCGATATAGGACTCTTTCTACTGTGAATATAGATACTTTTGTACCTGTTTCCTCCAGCATCTTCACAAGGTCCTTTGCTGTTGTTCTGGGATTGATTTGCACTTTTCGCACCAAAGTACATTCATCTCTAGGAGACCGAACGCATCTCCTTCCTGTGCGGTATGACGGTTGCGTGGTCCCATGCTGTTTATACCTGCGTACTATTGTTTGTACAGATGAACGTTGTACAAACGCCCAGGCGTTTGGAAATTTCTTCCAAGGATGAACCAGACTTGTAGAGGTCTACAATTTGTTTTGTGAGGTCTTGGCTGATTTCTTTTGATTTTCCCATGATGTCAAGCAAAGAGGCAGAGAGTTTCAAGGTAGGCCTTAAAATACATCCACAGGTACACCTCCAAATGACTCAAATGATGTAAATTAGAAGCTTCTAAAGAAGCTTCTAAAGCCATGACATCATTTTCGGGAATTTTCCAGGCTGTTTAAAGGTACAGTCAACTTTGTGTATGTAAACTTCTGACCCACTAATTGTGATACAGAAAATTATAAGTGAAATAATCTGTCTGAAAACAATTGTTGGAAAAAGTACTTGTGTCATGTACAAAGTAGATGTCCTAACCGACTTGCCAAAACTATAGTTTGTTAACAATACATTTGTGTGAGTGGTTGAAAAATGAGTGGTTGAAAAATGAGTTTTAATGACTCCAACCTAAGTGTATGTAAACTTCTGACTTCAACTGTATGTCACCCGGTACAGCCAGAAGAGGTCTGGCCACCCCTTTGAGCCTGGTTCCTCTCTGTTTCTTCCAAGGTTCCTATTTTCTAGGGGAGTTCTCGTGGCCACTGTGCTTCTACATCTGCATTGCTTGCTCTTTGAGGAATTTGGGTGGGTTTCTGTAGAACACTTTGTTACAACTGATGTAAAAAGGGCTTCATAATATACATTTGATTGACATGAATATCACACCAACTGACTGGTTCTTCTGGTGTTGTTCACACAGGAGACCACGTTGAGACATTCTCTACATCCAGAGAGCAACATCAGGAAGATCACAGAGCTAGGAGGTCTCACCACTGCCCACATTGTGAGGAGATTTTCCCACTTCCATCAAAACTAAAAATACACCTAAAAATACACACAGGAGAAAAGCCTTACTCCTGCTCTGACTGTGGGGTGAGTTTCTCTCGACTGGGCACCTTAAAACAACATGAACGTATACACACAGGAGAGAAGCCTTACTCCTGCTCTGACTGTGTAAAATGCTTCACAACATCAACTGAGCTAAAAGTTCATCAGAGAACACATACAGGAGAGAAGCCTTACTCCTGCTCTGACTGTGGGGCGAGGTTCTCTCAACTAGGCAACTTAAAACAACATGAACGTATACACACAGGAGAGAAGCCTTACTCCTGCCCTGACTGTTTAAAATGCTTCACAACAATAACTGAGTTAATAGTTCACCAAAGAACACACACAGGAGAGAAGCCTTACTCCTGCTCTGTCTGTGGGGCGAGTTTCTCTCGACTGGGCACCTTAAAACAACATGAACGTATACACACAGGAGAGAAGCCTTACTTCTGCTCTGACTGTGGAAAGAGTTTCTCTCAACTGGGCCACTTAAAAAGACATGAACGTATACATACAGAAGTGAAACCTTACTCCTGCTCTGACTGTGTAAAATGTTTCAAAACATCAACTGAGCTAAAAGTTCATCATGGAACACACACAGGAGAGAAGCCTTACTCCTGCTCTGACTGTGTAAAATGCTTTACAACATCAACTGAGCTAAAAGTTCACCAAAGAACACACACAGGAGAGAAGCCTTACTTCTGCTCTGACTGTGGGGCAAGGTTCTCTCGACTGGGCACCTTAAAACAACATGAACATACACACACAGGAGTGAAGCCTTACTCCTGTTCTGACTGTGGAAAGAGTTTCTCTCGACTGGGTAACTTAAAACAACATGAACGTATGCACACAGGAGAGAAGCCTTACTCCTGCTCTGACTGTGGGGTGAGTTTCTCTCATCCGGGCACCTTAAAACAACATGAACGTATACACACAGGAGAGAAGCCTTACTCCTGCTCTGACTGTGTAAAATGCTTCAAAACATCAACTGACCTAAAAGTTCACCAGAGAACACACACAGGAGAGAAGCCTTACTCCTGCTCTGACTGTGGAAAGAGTTTCTCTCACCTGGGCAACTTAAAACAACATGAACGTATACACAAAGGAGAGAAGCCTTACTCCTGACTCTGGGGCAAGTTTCTCTCGTCCGGACACCTAAAATGATCTGAACGTATACACACACTGGAGAGAAGCCTTACTCCTGCTCTGACTGTGGGGCGAGTTTCTCTCGACTGGGCACTTTAAAACAACATGGACGTATACACACGGGATAGAAGCCTTACTCCTGCTCTGACTGGAAAGAGTTTCTCTCAACTGGGTCATTTCAAAAGACACCAAGGTATACATGAAGGAGAGAAGCCTCATCAGTTCTCTCAGACCAGCTAAGATTAGACACTCCACTTAATTGTCATGTCATTAAATAATTGGCAACGTTGAATTGGATCAAATGAAGAAAGCGTAGAATGCTCTATTGTAATCCTATACAGTTGAAGTCAGAAGTTAACATACTTAGGTTGGAGTCATTAAAACTCGTTTTTCAACCACTCCACAAATTTCTTGTTAACAAACTATAGTTTTGGCAAGTCGGTTAGGACATCTACTTTGTACAGGACACAAGTAATTTTTCCAGCAATTGTTTACAGACAGATTATATCACTTATAATTCACTGTATTACAATTCCAGTGGGTCAGAAGTTTACATACACAAAGTTGACTGCCTTTAAATAGCTTGAAAATTTTGAAAATGATTTAATGGCTTTAGAAGCTTCTGATAGGCTAATTTACATCATTTTAATCAATTGGAGGTGTACCTGTTGATGTATTCCAAGGCATACCTTCAAACTCAGTGCCTCTTTGATGACATCATGGGAAAATCAAAAGAAATCAGCCAAGACCCCAGAAAAACTATTGTAGACCTCCACAAGTCTGGTTCATCCTTGGGAGCAATTTCCAAACGCCTGAAGGTACCAGGTTAATTTGTACAAAAAATAGTATGCAAGTATAAACACCATGGGACCACGCAGCCATCTGTCACCTAGAGATGAACATACAGCAAAGGACCTTGTGAAGATTCTGGAGGAAACGGGTACAAAAGTATCTTTGTCCACAGTCAAATGAGTCCTATATCGGCATAACCTGAAAGGTTGCTCAGCAAGGAAGAAGCCACTGCTCCAAAACGTCCATAAAAAAACCTGACTATGGTTTGCAACTGCACATGGGGACAAAGATTGTACTTTTTTGAGAAATTTCCTCTGTTCTGATAAAACAAAAATATAACTGTTTGGCAATAATGACTATCATTATGTTTGGAGGAAAAAGGGTGAGGCTTGCAAGCCGAAGAACACCATCCCAACCGTGAAGCACGGGGGTGGCAGCATCATGTTGTGGGGGTGCATGGCTACTGGAGGAAATGGTGCACTTCACAAAATAGAAAATGATGTGGATATATTGAAGCAACATCTCAAGACATCAGTCAGGAAGTTAAAGCTTGGTCGCAAATGGGTCTTCCAAATGGACAATGACCCCAAGCATACTTCCAAAGTTGTGGCAACATGGCTTAAGGACAACAAAGTCAAGGTATTGGAGTGGCCATCACAAAGCCCTGACCTCAATCCTATAGAACATTTTTGGGCAGAACTGAAAAAGATTGCGTGAGCAAGGAGGCCTACAAACCTGACTCAGTTACACCAGCTCTGTCAGGTGGAACGGGCCAAGATTCACCCAACTTATTGTGGGAAGCTTATGGAAGGCTACCTGAAATGTTTGACCCAAGTGAAACAATTTAAAGAGATGCTACCAAATACTAATTGAGTATATGCAAACTTCTGACCCACTGGGAATGTGATGAAAGAAATAAAAACTGAAATAAATAATTCTCTCTACTATTATTCTGACATGTCACATTCTTAAAATAAAGTGGTGATCCTAACTGACCTAAAACAGGACATTTTTACTTGGATTAAATGTCAGGAATAGTCAAACTGAGTTTAAATGTATTTGGCTAAGGTGTGTGTAAACTTCTGACTTCAACTGTAGTTTCTTATTATGAGAGAACTTTACAGAGGAAAGGGAGCGTTATAGAATGTTAGCCTTTCTTTACTTTACGGACCAGTTTGTACCTTGTCAGTTTTGATGTGTTTTGTTAGTTTCTAATGTAAAGATATTGAGATTACCTTAGGGTTGAATATCCTCTGTGATATGTCTGGAGTTGGAGTTTGATTGTTGACTGGGTTGTACTACTTCCCTCTGCAGTTTTCTGTGGGAAAGAGCTGGTAGAAACAACATACTCTTTTTACATACTCTGTTCACAATACATTAACAACACCTGCTCTTTTCATGACATAGGTGACCAGGTAAATCCAGGTGAAAAACTATGATCCAAAATAGTGTCGTTTTTGTGTATTTATTATGGATCCCCATTAGCTTTCAGTAGAAAACAAGAGACTGCCGTTGCAGTGGGCTAAGGAATGAAAACACTGGACACTGGAGAAATTTAAAAACATTGCCTGGTCTGATGAATCCCGGTTCCTGCTGTTTCATGATGATGGGAGGACTATGGGGCTTAGGGTGTGTTTTCAGGGCTCACATTGGGCCCCTTGATAAAAGTTGAACAATGTTTGAATGCCACAGGATATCTAAACATCATTACCAATCTGGTGCCTCCCTTCACGGCAGTTGTGTATCCATCTGCAAATAGATTTGCAGGATTATGCCCCATGCCACAAGGCTTGTCCAGGAATGGTTCCAAGAACATGACAATGAATTCAGTTTACTGCAGTGGCCTGACGAGTCATCAGATCTCAATCCAATTGTTCATCTGTGGGAGGAGATGGAAGGAGCTATTCGGAGTAGAGATCCACTCCCAGCCACATTGACACAATTGTGGGAAGCATTGGAGTCAACATGGGCCAGCATCCCTGTGAACACTCTCAACACCTTGGACAGTCTATGCCCCGACGACTTGAGGCTGTTCTGAGGACAAAGGGGGGTGCAACTCAATATTTGGAAGGTGTTCCTAATGTTTTGTGCACTCGGTGTATATCAGATAAAGATGATGGGGTGATCTGTTTTTAAGCATTAGTTTGGGTGAATTATTTTATATTACTAAACAATTGTGTTTAATGATAAACAGGCTATGAATCGAATACTTGTGTTTATTAATTTGTCTTTTAATACTAGATTCATTATTTTAGTCATTGATGATGAATGTATTTGAATAACTGTATTGAAGTTAATTGATCTGGCCTAGCGGTTAAGAGTGTTTGGCCAATAACTGAAAGGTTGCTGGTTTGAATCCCGAGCCAACTAGGTGACAAATCTGTCATTGTGCCCTTGAGCAAGCCAATTAACTCTTATTTCTCCTGTAAGTCGCTCTGGATACAAACATCTGCTAAATGACAAGAATGTAATGAAAAATAATGTTTGTACATGAATTCGTGCTGGGCAACCTTTTTTTCTCATGTGTATAATTAAATGAATTAAACTGTTTTTAGTGAAATACTGTATATACAATACACAACATTGCCGCTTTGTTTACCCTGGATAGATGGACAGGACCATAGTAGGCTGGAGCAGCTAAGTTAGAGTTAATGTTAGTTAGCATGCAAGTATCCAGGCAGAGTTACTTATGTTAGCCTAGAGAAAATATAGTTTGCGACATTAACGGAAACTGAACATTAATATAACAACCATGTAAAATTACTAACTTTTTCAAAAATGTTGATGCTTACAATTATCCTTGTGTCGTTGTGTTACTGTCTAGAGGAACACATGTCGGGTGAATGACATGCTCTTTCTGCTACTCCCAGTTTTGAGACATGACTGTTATAAATTGTAATTCATTCCGTTGTGAAATTGTAAACTAATGATTTGAAATTACAGGTAATCTTCAGTCATTCTGTCTATATCAGAACATATTTTTTAAATCAATATATTTTATTATATTGTGTATATAATTTCGGAGAGGGCACCTATTAAATATGTTATCTGGAGTTTTGTTATATATTGAGGTTCATCGTCTTGAGCAGAAGATTCCATGAGTAGTTGGAGCACTAAACCCTGTAGTAGATGGAAAGAAGGAAGAAAGTCAATCAGTTTTACTGTTGTTTGAAGAACAACTGCCTACTTCTGCCTACTTCCGAGGTAAAGTTGGTTTTATAGTCACACATTCTGACATTCAACTGACATTAGCAAAAAAGCCATAAATAATTATAAAAATCTGTAACTAATTCAATGATTGTCACAGAGATATAAAAATAGATATGGTTTATTCTATAAATGTCTAGCATATTTTTACAACCTTTCTTTTGAATACAAATTCCAGTTTTGATTTGATAGAAATATATCAAATCTATGAGATGCCATTCTTGTAATGTTTGATATTACAACATTTATATTGCTTGAATACTTAACGATGATTAGCACCTCAGTTAAGTGTGCTTCTGTCAGGGTTCTGGTCAAATGCATGTCCTTTAAAGTCAATTTAGCAATTGAACAAAAATCCAATTCATTTTGAAAATGTTCCTAATTGCAAAAACATGTAACAGAATTTGGGTATTCCAGAACTGTTGTTTACATGTAAATCAACATAACCCTGTTTTATGTTTTTAATACTGCAGATAGAACGCTCTGTGTGCCAGAGATGGTTTCATTTAGCTTGTCTGGGGATGACAATGAAGGACTTCAACAAAGCCAAAATAGAACATTATTGTAAGGGGCCCATTGTTCTGTTAAATTAGAGACGTATAAATAAATGACTGTTGTTCCTTGTAACTACTTTCAAATGTGGAACTGTTGCACTAAAAATGCAAACATTGATTTGACATACAATGTAAGATTGTAAACATTGTACAACTTTATGTACACATTGTCTAACATCATATAGAACAAATTGCACTTGAAATTAACATTTATTTTAAAGTTATTTTAAATGCATATTCTCACTTTTTTTCTGAGACAATCACTGAATTAGTTATTGATTTCTTCATCTTTAAATGCAATATTTGAGATGTTATGTATTTCTATCAAATCAAAACGGGAATTTCTACTCAAAGCAACGGTTGTAAAAGTCTACTAGACAATTATAGAATAAATCATACGGTGACAAACTGTGAATTAGTTATTGATTTATACAGTTTTAAATGATATTTGATAGATTTTATAGAATAAACCATATCTATTTTTGTTTCTGTGACAATCAATTCATTTGTTATTGATTTTTGAAATTGCAATGACTTTTGGCGAATGAATGTCTGAATATGAAACCAACTTCACCTCGGTCTGGCTACTCGTGATTTTTTTAAATATATATTTTTTACCTTTATCTCAATGACTGCCTACTAAGGAACGGTGGGTTAACTACATTTTTCAGGGACAGAACGACAGATTAATGCTGTGTAAACTCGGGGATTCGTTTCAGCAACTTTCCAGCTACATAGCCCAACGCTCTAACCACTAGGCTACCTGTGATGCTAGGATATATATCATATGCAGTGTGAGCTATTGTGAATAAGCAACTGCAGTTGTGAAATTGATAAAAGAATGGCCATGTTTCAAGTGTGTGCCGACGGAATTAGGTATTAGGTATATATTAGGTTTTATTAGGATCCCCATTAGCCGCTGCAAAAGTATCAGAATTGTTCACTTCTCAAACCGGGCTTAGTCTGCTTCCCAAGCGTTCTCTGAAGTCTCGCGTTGTTACGTCTCTGTGTTTGGTGGGGAAACAGGAAGTTCCGCGCAGGCGCACATCATTCTTCAGAATAAAGGATACGTCAGAATTGTGCAGTCGAGACGACAACTTCTGTGTCCGTTTCAAATATATTACTACTGGTATGTAATATCACGTTATAATATCGAAAGAACATTTCATAACATGCTGGGTAACAAATACGTCAAGGTATTATCAGGTCTGATAAAGGTTTTATGTGCTATTTTTTTTTATGTCAAACCGCGTGAGTTAACGTGATCACCTTTTTCAAGTCACATAGTTAGATACTTTGGTAGTCTGAGTGGATGTATATAATTTCGTCAAGGTAATTTCATAAACGATCAATCTATTTGAGATTTCTGGGTTCGTTTTACATGTCGTTTTTGGTTTTGTGTAAAATTCGGGAGATGGTAAAATGGCGGATCCCTCTCGGTCTGCATCAACGTACTTCAGTTCAGGCAGTGAGGGTGCAGCAGAGAGACAATTTTACGTTTCCACTTCTGTTTTGGAGCTAAATGTAATGATTATCAATCAGTTTTCTACATGTGTACTAATCATGAGACATTCAGCTGTTTCTGAATATCTATAAATGTTACTATGGTGTGAACGGAAATACTATTGTTTTTTGATTGAAATAATACAGTGAAGACAAGGTTATTCAGGAAAATAGTACATAGTGCTGCCTGAAACATACTGCAACCTTGTACTAAATGTTTTTTGAGTAATTTGTGCATTTATGTGAATTCAGGAAATCTACTATAGATTAAGTGTATTTAGAGTTGTGTTGCCTAATTTAAAGTGTATGCTTTGTATAATGTGAATTAATTAATGTTTTGTTGCCAATGCTTAGCTACCAGATCTATTGAAATCAGTGCTTGACTTGTACCAGCACCTCAAATTTCTACTGTTTGAGCTCATGCTCCTCTTATAGAAAATTAGCTCAACAGTATTGTGGAGCTCCTTTACCTAAATATAAACCATCTTTTTAGAGAATAAAGAAAGTCTTGACAGTTCTGGCACTAACTTTTGTGTCCGTTTCTCTTTATTAATACTGGCCAACTCGGATTAAGTCTGAGGCCGGTAACATCAACAGTGAGGACAAACCCAGTCTTCCTCTCTCCTTCCACACTGAGTTCAAACCTACAGTCACTGGGTCCTGATTGTGACAGTGGAGCCCAGTTTGCACTGCAGGATCCAGAGATGGCATCAGTGAAGCTGGAAGACTGCAGTCAAACACTGGAGCTGAATGTCAACATTAAAGATGAAGAAGAGGAGGAGGAGATTGGGACAAATGTTTCTCATGGTAAGAGCAGGTTCTATCTAACTAAGTTTGTTATTCGTTCCAACTTCCCACTGTGCATGAAAAGTTGCTGTAGAACTGTTATATTTATTTATTTTATTTCACCTTTATTTAACCAGGTAGGCCAGTTGAGAACAAGTTCTCATTTACAACTGCGACCTGGCCAAGATAAAGCAAAGCAGTGCGACAAAAACAACACAGAGTTACACATGGGATAAACAAACTAAAAATCTATATGTAGTAAGATTAGTGAGGTAAGACAATAAAAGCCACAGTTGCAAATTAATTACAATTTAGCATTAACACTGGAGTGATAGATGTGCAGATGATGATGTGCAAGTAGAGATACTGAGGTGCAAAAATAAATAACAATATGCGGATGGGGTAGTTAGGTGGGCTATGTACAGATGCAATGATGATCGGTAAGCTGCTCTGACAGCTGATGCTTAAGTTAGTGAGGGAGATATGACTCCAGCTTCAGTCATTTTTGCAATTCGTTCCAGTCATTGACAGCAGAGAACTGGAAGGAGAGGAGTTGGCTTTGGGTATGACCAGTGAAATATGCCTGCTGGACCACGTGTTACTGGTGGGTGTTGCTATGGTGACCAGTGAGCTGAGATAAGGCAGTTCTTTACCTAGCAAAACTTATAGATGACCTGGAGCCAATGGGTTTGGTGACGAATATGAAGCGAGGGCCAGCCAACGAGAGCATACAGGTCGCAGTGGTGGGTAGTATATGGGGCTTTGGTGACAAAACGGATGGCATTGTGGTAGACTACATCCAATTTGCTGAGTACTGTTCGAGGCTATTTTGTAAATGACATCGCCGAAGTCAAGGATTGGTAGGATAGTCAGTTTTACGAGGGTATGTTTGGAAGCACGAGTGAAGGAGGCTTTGTTGTGAAATAGAAAGCCGATTCTAGATTTATTTTTGGATTGGAGATGCTTAATGTGAGTCTGGAAGGAGAGTTTACAGTCTAACCAGACACCTAGGTATTTGTAGTTGTCCACATTTTCTAAGTCAGAACCGTCCAGGGTAGTGATGCTAGTCGGGCGGGCGGGTACGGGCAGTGATCGGTTGATGAGCATGCATTTAGCTTTACTAGCATTTAAGAGCAGTTGGGGGCCACGGAAGGAGTGTTGTATGGCATTGAAGCTCATCTGGAGGTTTAACACAGTGTCCAAAGAAGGGCCGGAGGTATACAGAATGGTGTCGTCTGCGTCGAGGTAGATCAGAGAATCACCAGCAGCAAGAGCGAGATCATTGATATATACAGAGAGTGGAACCCCCAGAGACCGCCAAATGTCCGGACAACAGGCCCTCCGATTTGATAGACTTAACTCTGTCTGAGATGTAGTTGGTGAACCAAGCGAGGCAGTCATTAGAGAAACCAAGGCTGTTGAGTCTGCCAATAAGAATGAGGTGATTGACATAGTCGAAAGCCTTGGCCGGGTCAATGAAGACGGCTGCACAGTACTGTCTTTTATCGATGGCAGTTGTGATATTGTTTAGGACCTTGAGCGTGGCTGAGGTGCACCCGTGACCAGCTCGGAAACCAGATTGCATAGCAGAGAAGGTACGGTGGGATTCGAAATGGTCGGTGATCTGTTTAACTTTGCTTTTGAATACTTTAGAAAGGCAGGGCAGGATTTCATGATGAACTGTTTTAATGAGAAGGTACATGTTATTTCATGCTACTGAGACTTGGTGGTTTGACACCAGTATTGCCAGCATTTGTTTTTTTCACTGGGCTGTCTGGAGTGATCAGAGTGTAGACTAAAGAAGTGAAGTAGACAAACTGCCAGTGTTTTAAAGTTCTATGAAGGGAGTCTGTGCAGTTTCCAACCCTTGTGATAGTGAGTGGAGGATGATATAGCGCATACTTTTCTTGTCTGATGAGATACTTTTAGAATAGTTTTATTCCCTTTTTGTATTGCACAGCCTACTGATATGAATACGTACAGTACCAGCCTACTGATATGAATACGTACAGTACCAGTCTACTGATATGAATACGTACAGTACCAGCCTACTGATATGAATACGTACAGTACCAGTCTACTGATATGAATACGTACAGTACCAGCCTACTGATATGAATACGTACAGGAATTGTCCGTAGAACTCCATGAAAGGAAAAGTTCACGGGGAGGTAAAATGGCGGCCCCCACTCGGTCTGTGTCAACAGACTTCAGTGCAGGCAGTGTGGATGCAGCAGGGAGACAATTTTACGGTTGCTCTACTGTTTTGAAGCTAAAGGTATTGATTATCGGTTTACTACATGTGAAATAATATTGACACATTCAGTTTGTCTTTATCTATAAACATTACTATGGTGTGAACAGGAAATACAATTGTTTTTTGAAGTAAAACAGTGAATACAAGGTTATCAATGAAAATATCACATATTGATGCCTAAAACAAACTGTAACCTTGTACTAAATGGTTTGAGTCATTTATGCATTTATCTACTACAGGTTAAGTTTTGGCTCAAAAGTATTGTGGAGCTCCTGCACCGAAATATAAACAGTACCAGCACCCAAAATGTTTATCGACAACTTTTTCAGTCCAAGTCAAGCAATGAATTAGATAATTGAACAAAATACATATATTTAATAAAGATTAAAGACCTTGCCAAAACTGTCAAGAAAATAACTTGTCTGTTTCTCTTATACTATTTTCAGACTCAGGTATGAGGTCGGTAACATCAACAGTGAGGACAAACCCAGCCTGCCTCTCTCCTTCCACACTGAGTAGAAACCTACAGTCACTGGGTCCTGATTGTGACAGTGGAGCCCAGTTTACACTACAGGATCCAGAGATGGCATCAGTGAAGCTGGAAGACTGCAGTCAAACACTGGAGCTGAATGTCAACATTAAAGATGAAGAAGAGGAGGAGAAGATTGGGACATCTGTTAGTCATGGTAAGAGCTGGTTCTGTCTAATTTTGTTGTTCGTTACAACTTCTCCGCTGTGCATGAAAAGTTGCAGTATAACTGTTTCAATGAGAACGTATATATTATTTCATGTTACTGACACTTGCATGATTTGACACCAGTATTGCCAGCATTTGTTTCTTTCACTGGGTGATCTGGAGTGATCAGAGAGTAGACTGAAGAAGTGTAGTAAAACTGACAGTGTTTTTAAATTCTATGAAATTAGTCTGTGTAGTTTCTAACCCTTTTGTGATAGTGAGTGGAGGATGATATGGCTCATAATTTTCATGACTTATGAGAGTTTTAGATTTGCTTTATTCCCCTTTTGTATTGCGCAGCCTACTAATATTGATTACGTACAGGTAGCCTAGTGGTTAGAGAGATGGGCCAGTAATCGAAAGGTTGCTGGATCGAATCCCTGAGCTGACAAGGTAAAAGTAAACCTTGCAAAATAAGAAACGTCCTCTTACTGTCAACTGTGTTTATTTTCAGCAAACTTCATGTGTAAATATTTGTATGTAAAATAACAAGATTCAACAGCAGACATAAACTGAACAAGTTCCATGGACATGTGACTAACAGAATAGAATGTGTCCCTGAACAAAGGGGGGGTCAAAATCAAAAGTAACAGTCAGTATCTGGTGTGGCCACCAGCTGCATTAAGTACCGCAGTGCATCTCCTCCTCATGGACTGCACCAGATTTGCCAGTTCTTGCTGTGAGATGTTACCCCACTCTTCCACCAAGGCACCTGCAAGATCCTGGACATTTCCTGGGGGAATGGTCCTATCGCTCACCCTCCGATCCAACAGGTCCCAGACGTGCTCAATGGGATTGAGATCCGGGCTCTTCACTGGCCATGGCAAAACACTGACATTCCTGTCTAGCAGGTGTGATGTTCGGATGTATCGATCCTGTTCAGGTGTTGTGGTCTATTCCAAAGGCCAAAATCAACATCCTCATGAATTCTATGTAAAGGAGATGTGTGCCGGAGGAGGCAGCGGCAGCTACCAATTTCTCCAGTGCTTAATGTGTAAATTAGGATTTGCTGGAACCAAAAGTGAGTCCGAGCAGTTGACCTGCTGGTCTCCGAGGTACCAGAACACATTAAATAAAATACCTTTATAATAAAGCATTGCATGCATTATCATGGCTTTAGTGTACTGGCATATTATAATTGTTTTATTTAATTTAACTAGGCAAGTCAGTTCAGAAGCAATTCTTATTTACAGTGACTGCCTACCTGTCTGTACCAAACCCATGGAGATTCTTGGGAATATGGTCACCATAATTTGCAAATTAATTAATTAAAAATCCTACAATGTGATTTTCTGGATTTTTTTCTTCTCATTTTGTCTGTCATAGT
Source organism: Oncorhynchus keta (assembly GCF_023373465.1). NCBI lineage: Eukaryota > Metazoa > Chordata > Actinopteri > Salmoniformes > Salmonidae > Oncorhynchus > Oncorhynchus keta. Next base: position 55,088 of record NW_026290746.1, on the reverse strand, counting down.
TGAAGTGTACCTATGATGAAAATTACAGGCCTCATCTTTTTAAGTAGGAGAACTTGCACAATTGGTGGCTGACTAAATACTTTCCCCCCCCACTGTATAAGAATTCAGCCAAATCGTTGTCCAAAAATACAGATTTCCGATTGTTATGAAAACCTGAAATCGGCCATTCCGATTAATCGGTAGACCTCTACTTCAGATCCCACTCGAAGCTATTGACAAAATCCAACTTGAATGTGTACACCGCATCGGACAGAGAGGCCAAAGGTATGAACGCCTAATCGTTGCCAAATTTGCTTCATTTAAAGATACAATAATGGTTAAAAGCCTGGGTAAAAGACTTGCCCAAAAATTGTCATGAATGATCAGTTTCCGAAGGAAATTGCAGAACGGCGTAAAGTTCTGTATCCAATTTTCAAAGAAAATAGATTAAAAGGGAAACGAGTAGCTCTCGTTGTTGATAAACTATATATTGATAACCATTTGTTCAGAGACACAAAGACGACTCCGTGGTTATTTAAATAATTACAAAGTTCTCATAGATGAGGAAAATAATGAAACACAATTCTAGCCCGGTTATGGATTGTAACAATACAATAAAAAAAAGCTTTTGTATATATCTTCACCTGTAACTAATTGGAACACACAAGCACTAATTCAACATGGTGAAGATACAAACCAAGTAAACAGGAGGCATAGTATGTGTGGATGGTGTGGGTGGTGTGGATGGTGTGGGTGGTGTGGGTGGTGTGGATGGTGTGGGTGTGTTTATTATATTGTTTTGTTTGGTTCTGGGATATGCAACCATTCCATTACTCACTCAACTTTCCCAATGTATTGCTGTGAGCCGGGGTATGAGAGGGCTGTCAATGTTCAGATGATGGATATACTTTTATAATGAATTATACTTCTTATTTATTTATTGTCCTATCATGGTGGAACAGTTTTAAAATAACTTATACATTTGATTTATTTATTGTCTTATCATGGGGAACTACATTTTTTAAATAAATTATATCTAATTCTTTATTTATAATCCTAATTTAATGGTACGGTCCACAACCCTATACCCTAGACACCCACCTGAATGACCCAGATACTAAGGACAAGTCCCTAACTGTTTTATGGGCCTGCTGTAAGAGGTCTGTATGCAGCCAAAATGCGGTCAGAGACCAAGAGCAGCACTGCCCCCTCAAGATTCTGAGCCTGCCGGTCAGGTTTGGTCCTGCAAAGCCAAAGGCCCCTAAAGGGAGAGAATGCTACACAAGGAAATTCTCAAAGCTGCTAATGAGAACCTTGACGACCTTGTACCTAGCCGGTGGGGATTCCGGTGGGGTGCCCCCACCCAGGCAGTGGCAGTGCTGGCAACACTAGCTGCAGTAACCCATGGGGAGGGGGTCACACTCTGACATTCAGAGAGGGGGTATATTGTGACCCTGGTGGCGCAAAATCAAAGTCTGACTGCATGGAGATGCTTGGGAATATGGTCAATACGGGTGACCATATTGTGGGTGTTTCAGGGAAAAGGTGTACATTTGACCTCCATCATCTAGGATGTGACAATGGTTCATAAAATCTCTCAATTTCTGCCCATTTTTTATTTGTGTGGTCTTGCAGGCCTTCTCATACAGCTGCAACTGTAAGTGCATTTGTAAATCAATACCTTTCTTGAGTTGGGCTCTGGGATGGTGTAACTGTTGAGAATGTGAGTTTATGGTTGTGTGGGGGGAAAGGGTTGAGTGGGTGTATGTGTGTATCCCACAAATGTTGCGAAGGAGTAAAAGATGTTAGGGACGATAAAGGATGACCCAGAGCTATATATAATACAAACCGGGGTGAGGGCGATGGAAAGGCATTTGGCAGTTGATCTACTTCAACTCGGTAAATGGAACTGTGAGCTCTTTTCGAAGGATGGATCCCAATCTGTTCAGGGCTATGGGATACGGGGGGGTCAGGGGTGGTCTGCCGGGCATTGGGATGACAACCCAACTCGGGATGAGGACTTTTAGCAGGTGGAATAGTAGGGACCAATTGGAGGTTTACCTAGTAGCAATGCAAATATCATGGTACAGCTATATAGACACTCAATCATCATGTAATGGTACGTTTATAAACATATATTTTGATAAATAGAATTGAAAGTTGTCTCATTATGGTAAGTGGTGAAATAAGTATAGCCAGTTACAGTTGTAATGGCCTAGCAGGTAATATATTTCTCCCATGGGGCAAAGAAATTCAAAAGGGATGATGGTTTTAATTAACAGTAATTTTGATCCAAATGTACAGATTATCAAGGTAGATGGATTATTTTAAATATGTTATTGGACAATAAACAGATATGTCTTATTAACCTATACGGTCTGAATAATGATGATCCAAGCTTCTTTGAAAATATATATAAGAATTTATCAACTCTACAAGCAACACTAGACTCTATTATTATGGTGGGAGATTTTAATAGTCTTAAATACCTCTACGGACCGGAAAGGAAATCGCACTACAAACTATCACCCTCAGGCACTTAAGGAATTAGTGGATATATGGAGACTTAAATACCCTGACCTAGTGAGATATACATGGCGGAGGCTTAATCAAGCTAGTCGTCTTGACTACTTTCTTATGCCATTCTCTCTGGCACCAAAAGTTTAAAAAGTGTTGATAGGGGACAGAATGCGGTCGGATCATCACATTATTGGCATATATATACAGTGCCTTGCGAAGGTATTCGGCCCCCTTGAACTTTGCGACCTTTTGCCACATTTCAGGCTTCAAACATAAAGATATAAAACTGTATTTTTTTTGTGAAGAATCAACAACAGGTGGGACACAATCATGAAGTGGAATGACATTTATTGGATTTTTTTTAACAAATCAAAAACGGAAAAATTGGGCGTGCAAAATTATTCAGCCCCTTTACTTTCAGTGCAGCAAACTCTCTCCAGAAGTTCAGTGAGGATCTCTGAATGATCCAATGTTGACCTAAATGACTAATGGTGATAAATACAATCCACCTGTGTGTAATCAAGTCTCTGTATAAATGTATAAATAGAATATTTCAGTTTTGGGAAATCTCTTTATAAAATGGGTTAAAGTTATGTATAGTAACCCTAGGTGTAAAATAGTAAATAATGGCTACATCTCATAGTTTTAAACTATTTAGAGGAATAAAACAAGGTTGTACACTGTCGGCATATCTATTTATTATTGCCATCGAAATGTTAGCTGTTAAGATTAGATCAAACAATAATATTTAGGGATTACAAAATCCGTGGCTTAAAAACTAAGGTGTCATTGTAGTATGCTGATGATTTATGTTTTCTTTTAAAACCACAATTAGAGTCTCTCCACGGCCTCATAGAGGATCTAGATACTTTTGCTATTCTCTCTGGATTCAAACCACAATTAGTCTCTCCACGGCCTCATAGAGGATCTAGATACTTTTGCTCTTCTCTCTGGATTCAAACCACAATTAGTCTCTCCACGGCCTCATAGAGGATCTAGATACTTTTGCTATTCTCTCTGGATTCAAACCACAATTAGAGTCTCTCCACGGCCTCATAGAGGATCTAGATACTTTTGCTCTTCTCTCTGGATTCAAACCACATGATGATAAGTGTACTATATTACGTATTGGATCACTAAAAAATGCTAATTTAGTTTACCAATAAGTAGTTTACCAATAAAATGGTCTGACGGAGATGTGGACATACTCGGTATACACATTTGGTTAGCAAGCGGCGATGATCCAGATGAAAAGGTTCAGAGTTTGCTGGTAGGAATCCGGAGGATATGGAGAGAAAAATAGGTCCGGTTTGCTCTGGTTTGAAACGCGTTGTAAGAACTGGCGAGAGCTGTCCGAGCTAAAGGTATGCTGCTGACCGCTAGCAGTGGTTAGCTGACTGATAGCTGGTAGCTAGTTAGCTAGTTAGCTTCAGTTGAGGGATTCCAGTTCTGAGGTAAATAGAAATACTTTAGGAATAAAAACAGATCCACACCACATTGGGTGAGGCTTGTTGAAGGAGAGTATTTGAAGTTGAGGTTTAGGAAAAATATTAAAAAGAATGCGAAGAAAAATATATACATGGGACAAGACAAAGATGACTGACTGCTACGCCATCTTGGAACTGAGTAGATGTACATAATTTTCTCAAGGTAATTTAATAATCAAATCAATTTATTTGAGATTTCTGAGTTCGTTTTACATGCTATTGGTTTTGTGTAAAATTCACGAGCTGGGAAAATGTCGGCGCCCACTCTGTCTGTGTCAAAGAGAGGCAATTTCATGGTCGCACTACTGTTTTGAAGCTGAATGTAATGATGATCAGTCCTACATGTGTACTAATATTCAGACACATTCAGTTTCTATCTCTGTCTATAAATGTTAATATTGGTTTTTGATATAAATAATACAGTGAAGACAGGGTTATTCAGGAAAATAGTACATGGTGCTGCCTAAAACATACTGCAACCTTGTACTGAATGGTTTTTGAGTTGTTTATTATTAATTATTACTTTATGTAAATCCAAGAAATCTACTATAGGTTAAGTTTAGTTACGTTGTGTAGCGTGTACTTTGTCTAATTTGAATTAATTTTTGTTTTTTTTGTCAATGCTTACCTACCTGATCTATTGAAATGAGATGGACTGGAGCTCACTGGAGCTGAGTACCAGGAGCTGAGTACCAGCACCTCAATGTTCTACTGCTTGAGCTCATGTTCCTCTTATAGAATATTAGCTCTACAGTATTGTGGAGCTCCTGCATCTAAATATAAACAGTACCCCGCCACCTAAAATGAGTATCAAACTATTTCAGTCCAAGTCGAGCACTGAATTAGATAATTGCACAAGAAAAAATAGAATATATTTTAATAGAGAGTAAAGAGAGTGCCGGAACTGTCAAGACAATAACTTTTTGTCTGTTTCTCATTGTTACTACAGGACGACTAGAATTAAGTCTGAGGCCGGTAACGTCAACAGTGACGACAAACTCAGCCTGCCTCTCTCCTTCCACACTGAGTCCAAACCTACAGTCACTGGGTCCTGATTGTGACAGTGGAGCCCAGTTTGCACTGCAGGATCCAGAGATGGCATCAGTGAAGCTGGAAGACTGCAGTCAAACACAGGAGCTGAATGTAAACATTAAAGATGAAGAAGTGGAGGAGAAGATTGGGAAACCTGTTTCTCATGGTAAGAGCAGGTTCTATCTTAACTATGTTGTTCATTCCAACTTCCCACTGTGTATGAAAAGTTGCAGTAGAACTGTTTCATGATGAACTGTTTCAATGAGAAGGTAATGTTTCTTCATGCTACTCCTACTTGCATGGTTTGACACCAGTATTGTCAGCATTTGTTTTATTCACTGGGATATCTGGAGTGCTCAAAGAGTAGTACACCTAAGTGGTGAAGTAGACAATCTGCCAGTGTTTTAAAGTTCTATGAAATTAGTCTTTTAAAAAAAAGGCTAGGCAAGTCAGTTAAGAACAAATTATTAGTTACATTGACGGCCTACCCCCGGCCAAACCCGGACAACGCTGGGCCAATTGTGCGCCACCCTATAGGACTCCCAATCATGGCCGGATGTGATACAGCCTGGTCACTAACCCTTTGATAGTGAGTGGAGGATGATATGGCTTTTACCCAGTTTTAGAATAGTTCTGTTCCCCTTTCTATTGTGCAGTCTACTGATATGAATATGTATGTCTCCCGGTACAGCCAGAAGAGTACTGGCCACCCATTTGAGCCTGGTTCGTGGCCACTTTGTTTCTACATCTGCGTTGCTTGCTCTTTGGGGATTGAGGCTGGGTTTCTGTAAAGCACTTTGTGACAACTTCTGATGTAATAAGGGCTACATAAAATACATGTGATTGACATGTATATCACATCAACTGACTGGTTCTTCTGATGTTGTTCACACAGGAGACAATGTTGAGACATTCTCTACATCTAGAGAGCAAAAGCAGGAAGATCACAGAGCTAAGAGGTCTCACCCCTGCCCACATTGTGAGGAGATTTTCCCATTTCTATCAAAGCTGAAAGTACACCTAAAAATACACACAGGAGAGAATCGGTATTCCTATACTGACGGTGGGAAGAATTTCACAACATCCAAGGCTCTGACAGTTCATCAGAGAGTGCACACAGGAGAGAAGCTGTTCTCCTGCTCTGACTGTGTAAAGTGCTTCACAACATCAACTAGGCTAAAAGTTCATCAAAGAACACACACAGGAGAGAAGCCTTACATCTGCTCTGACTGTAAGGCGAGTTTCTCTCTACTGCGCAACTTAAAACGACATGAACGTATACACACAGGAGAGAAGCTTTACTCCTGCTCTGACTGTAAGGCGAGTTTCTCTCTACTGTGCAACTTAAAACGACATGAACGTATACACACAGGAGAGAAGCCTTACTCCTGCTCTGACTGTGGAAAGAGTTTCTCTCTACTGGGCCACTTAAAAAGACACCAACATATACATACCGGAGAGAAGCCTTACTCCTGCTCTGACTGTGGAAAACGTTTCTCTCGACTGGGCCACTTAAAAACACATAAACATATACATACAGGAGAGAAGCCTTACTCCTGCTCTGACTGTGTAAAATGCTTCACAACATCAACTGAGCTAAAAGTTCATAAAAGAACACACACAGGAGAGAAGCCTTATTCCTGCTCTGATTGTATAAAATGCTTCACAACATCAACTAGGCTAAAAGTTCATCAGAGAACACACACAGGAGAGAAGCCTTACATCTGCTCTGACTGTGCGGCAAGTTTCTCTGTACTGTGCCACTTAAAACGACATGAAAGTATACACACAGGAGAGAAGCCTTACTCCTGCTCTGACTGTGCGGCGAGTTTCTCTCTACTGTGCAACTTAAAACGACATCAACGTTTACACACAGGAGAAAAGCCTTATCACTGCACTGACTGTGAGAAGAGATTCTACAGATTGGGCCATTTAAAAAGACACCAATGTATACATAAAGGAGAGAAGTTTTCTCAGACCAGCTAAGATTAGACACTCCACTTAATTCTCATGTCATTAAATAATTGGCAACGTTGAATTGAATCAAATGAAGAAAGCGTAGAACACTCAATTGTTATCCTGTTGTTTCTCACTGTGAGAGAACAATGCAGAGGGAATGGAGCATTATAGAATGTTAGCCTGTCTTTACTTTACTGATCAGTGTACACCTTGACAGTTTTGGTGAGTGTTGTTAGCATCTACTGTAAAGATATTGAGATGACCTTGGATTTGCCCTTAAGGTTGAATATCCTTTGTGAGGCTTCTCACAGTGGAGTCTGATGGGTAACGGAGTGGTACTGCTTCACTCTGCAGTTTTCTGTGGGATTGAGCTAGTAGACACAACATGCACTGAGTGTACAAACCATTAACGACACCTGTTCTTTCCTTGACATAGACTGACCAGCTGAACCCAGGTGAAAGCTATGATCCTTAATGATCTAGTTGTTGTGTATTTATTATAGATCCTCATTAGCTTTCAACAAAAAACAAACTGCGGTTGCAGTGGGCTAAGGAATGAAAACACTGGACACTGAAATTGGAAACATACTGCCTGGTCTGATGAATCCCAGTTCCTGCTGTTTCATACTGATGGGAGGAAATGGTGGAAAAAGTACCTAACTGTCATACTTGAGTAAAAGTAATGATACCTTAATAGAAAATGACTCAAGTGAAAGTGAGTCACCCATTAAAATACTACTTGAGTAAAAGTATTTGGTTGTAAAGATACTTAAGTATCAAAAGTATGAATAATTTCAAATTGCTTCAATTAAGCAAACCAGACAGCACATTTGTCTTTAAAAAAAATGTTTAGTACGGATAGCCAGGGAGCAGACTCCAACACTCAGACATCATTTACAAACGAAGCATTTGTGTTTAGTGAGTCTTCCTGATCAGAGGCAGTGGGGAGGACCAGGGATGTTCTCTTGATAAGTGTGTGAACTGGACCATTTCCTGTCCTGCTAATCATAAAACATGTAAGGGGTATTTTGGATGTCAGGGAAAATGAATGGAGTAAGAAGTACATTATTTTCTTTCGGAATGTAGTGAAAAAGTTGTAAACGATATAAATAGTAAAGTACAGATACGCCCCAAAAACTGCTAAATTAGTTATTTAAAGAATTTTTTCTGAAAAAAGGGGTCAAATTAAAAACAAACAAAATATATAAATAGTAAAGTACAGATACAACTAAAGTAGGTCTTTAAATCATTTTTACTTAAGTACTTTACACCACTGCATGCATCCATGCCGTGTGTCAGCATTGCAGGCTGGTGGTGTGATGGTTGGGGTGTGTTTTCAGGCCACACATTGGGCCTCTTGATAAAAGATGAGCAATGTTTGAATGCCACAGGATATCTAAAGAATATCAGGTGCCTCCCTTCATGTCAGCAGTGTATCCATCTGCAAATAGATTTCTTCAGCAGGATTATGCCACAAGGCTTGTCCAGGAATGGTTCCAAGAACATGACAGAGAATTCAGTTTACTGTGGGAGGAGATGGAACGAGCTATTCAGAGTAGACACCTTGGACAGTCTATGCACCGATGAATTGAGGATGTTCTGAGGACAAAGGGGGGTGCAACTCAATATTAGGAAGGTGTTCCTGATGTTTTGTACACAGTGTATATCAGATAAAGATGGGGTGGTCAGTTTTTAGCATTGGTATGGGTGTATTATTTTATTACTAAACTTTTGTTTAATGATTAACAGATTTATGAATATACTGCTTGTTTATTAAATTGTCTTTAATACTTGATTCATTATTGTAGTCATTGATGATGAATCTATTTGAATAACTGTATTGAAGTTAATTGATCTGGCGGCAGGTAGCCTAGCGGTTAAGAGTGTTGGGCCAGTAACTGAAAGGTTGCTTGTTTGAATCCCGAGCCGACTAGGTGTAAAAATCTGTCATTGTGCCCTTGAGCAAGGCAATTAACTCTTATTTCTCCTGTAAGTCTCTCTGGATAAGAACATCTGCTAAATGACAAGAATGCAATGAAAAATAATGTTTGTACAATACATTTTTTTCTCTCTTGTGTATAATTAAATGAAATAAACTGTTTGAAGTGACATACTGTATAAACACAACATGACCACTTTGTTTACCCTGGTCAGAGGGACAGGACCATAGTAAACTAGACTATGTAACTGCTGCTGTTAGTAGCCTACAGTTTCCATGTAATACAGCATGTCAGATCACTAATGATTAGGTGTATAGGCTGCTACATTTCTGCTTATGTCTTTTGGGAGTGATATGTTATCAGGCTAAGTAACTACTATGTACATTATTTACCCATTTCAATCTTATACCAACCAACCCTATGCTTGGTGTGACTGTTATGGTCAGAACAGACCATCTGATATGCCCCTAAATATTGTAATATGCAACCTGGAATTAAAATGTAAGAGGTCCAGTGCTTCTACAGTGAATCAGATCTTGTGCTGTTTGAGAGAGATGTTGTTAGACTGCATTGTATCGTTGTTTCCTCTTCTTGGTGCACTGGTGGGCAACAATATCATTTCAATTCACAGAGACAATGAATATTTCAAATACTTATTTTCCACCATAATTTGTAAATAAATTAATTAAAATCTACAATGTGATTTTCTGGATTTTTTTCTCATTTTGTCTGTCATAGTTGAAGTGTACCTGTGATGAAAATTACAGGCCTCTCTCATATTTTTAAGTGGGAGAACTTGCACAATTGGTGGCTGACTAAATACTTTTCCCCCCACTGTATGCCTTGATGATACTCAGAAACATGTATTTACCACATCAACATCTTAATTTCTAAAGTAATGTAAAATATTATCTTAAGAACAAGCATATGAGGTTCTCATATGGGAAAATCATCAATATCAATTGTAGTTTAATACACCGTTGCCACAACAATATGTAGCGTGATGGTAATGACTTAGCGTTGTGGTAATGACAAAGTGTGGTGGTAATGACTTAGCGTTGTGGTAATGACAAAGTGTGGTGGTAATGACTTAGCGTTGTGGTAATGACAAAGTGTGGTGGTAATGACTTAGCGTTGTGGTAATGACATTTCATAGAAAACAACTGATGAAAAATACCATGAAACATTAATGTCACAGTAGTACATGTTTAATTTGATTGAAGATATAGAACAGACCATTTGTTCCAATTCATCCCAAAGGTGTTTGATGGGGTTAAGGTCAGGGCAATGTGCGGGCCAGACAAGTTCTTCCACACCGATCTCAACAAACCACTTCTGTATGGATCTTGCTTTGTGCGCGGGTACATTGTCATGCTGAAACAGGAAAGGGCCTTCCCCAAAACTGTTGCCACAGAGTTGGAAGTGTAACAGTATACTTTTAAACCGTCCCCTCGCCCATACCCGGGCGCGAACCAGGGACCTTCTTCACACAACGACAACAGTCACCCTCGAAGCATCGTTACCCATCGCTCCACAAAAGCCACGGCTTTTGCAGAGCAAGGGGAACTACTACTTCAAGGTCTCAGAGCAAGTGACGTAACCGATTGAAACGCTATTTAGCGCACACCGCTAACTAAGCTAGCCGTTTCACATCCGTTACACTCACCCCCCTTTTGACCTTTCTCCTTTTTCCGCAGCAACCAGTAATCCGGGTCACGGCACCAATGTAACAGTACAACTTTACGTCCGTCCCCTCGCCCTGGTCCCTGGTTTGCGCCCGGGTATCGGCGAGGGGACGGACGTAAAGTTGTACTGTTACATTGATGCTGTTGACCAATTGACCAGATGCTGTTATGGCAAATGCTCGGCCTCCAACAACAAAGCACTGCAGAGGGTAGTGCGAACTGCCCAGTACATCACTGGCGCCAAGCTTCCTGGACATAATTATATCTACAGCTGAGAAGTTTTTGGGCCTCCAAGACTTCACAGACTACTGTCGCCAGAAAATGTTTCATCCTTAGTGGATCTGCACCACGACTGCTGTGTTAAATGCTTATCAGTTGCCATGTACAAAGTATCAAAATACTAAAATACAACTTAAACCGGACTCTAAAATAATTTAATTTAAAAGTTAATTGTATTTTTTTTTATCACGGAAACAATTAAAAAAAATATGGACAAATAAATAAATAATGAAATGTTAATTATATACAGGCGCCCGTGTAATCATCTGCCAGAGAGTAGCCCCAATCGTCCCGAGCCCCAAGTAATACATTTGGGCCAGATAACTCACACCGGATTCGGCCCGAGCTCAATCCCCGCATCCTCGGGCCACATGTCGGTCGAGTCTGACCGAAATCCGCCCAGATCCACTGTGCTAGCTGGGGTGGGACAACATTCCACAGGCCGCAATCGACAGCTTGATCAACACTATGCAAAGGAGAAGTGTCCCAGAGAAGGAGGAGGAGCAGCAGCTACAGCTACCCCCTTCTCATGTAATGGTGTAGGGCCAACCCAAGGTTCCCGAAATGCACGGACGGTGTTAGTGGGGGAACAGGAAGTTCCCCACAGGCACTCACCATTCTTCAGAATAATAAAAAAAAAAGTGTCAAACCGAGTGGAGAACGTGGTGACGTTAAACTATTTTGCAAGTCACGTAACTAGAGACGTTGGGTTTGTTTTAGTGGATTTACATATTCTGCTCAGGTTAACAATAATAAAGAATAAAAAAAAATGAGATTTCCGAGCTGCATGTTATCGGTTTTGTGTAAAATTCACACGCTGTGAAAATGGCGGCGCCGACTCGGACTGAGTCAACGGACTAAAGTGCAGACAATGTTATGGTTGCGCAACTGTTTTGAAGCTGAATGTAATGATTGTAGTTTTCTACATGTGTACTGATATTCAGACACATGCATATGGTGTGAACGGAAATACTACTGTTCTTCAGGAAAATAATACATAGTGATGCTTGAAACAAACTAACCTTGTACTTCGTGGTTTTTGAGTCATTTTATGTGAATTTAGGAAATCTATATATTAAGTGATCTTACGTTGTGTGTCCTTTGTGTCTAATATTAATGCATCAATGTTTTCTTGTCAATCCTTACCTACCTGATCTATTGAAATGAGATCAGTTCTTGACTTGGACAAGAGTTCACCTCCAAATGTCTACTGTTTGAGCACATGTTCCTCTTATAGAATATCAGCTTAACAGTGTTGTGGAGCTCCTGCACCTAAATATAAACAGTACTGGCACCTATTTCAGTCCAAGTCAATCACTGAATTAAATAATTGAACAGGAAGAAATATAATATATTTTTAGAGAATAAAGAGGGTGCCAGAACTGGCAAGACAATAATGTATGTCTGTTTCTCTTCTACTACTTGCTGACTCAGGTATGAGGCTAGTAACATCAACAGTGAGGACAAACCCAGCCCTCCTCTCTCCTTCTGCACTGACTCCAAACCTACAGTCACTGGGTCCTGATTGTGACAGTGGAGCCCAGTTTGCACTGCAGGATCCAGAGATGGCATCAGTGAAGCTGGAGGACTGCAGTCAAACACTGGAGCTGAATGTCAACATTAAAGATGAAGAAGAGGAGGAGAAGATTGGGAAATCTGTTTCTCATGGTAAGAGAAGGTTCTAAGTTTGTTTCGTCCCAACTTCCCACTGTGCAGGAAAAGTTTCAGTAGAACTGTTTCATGATGAACTGTTTCAATGAGAAGGTAGAAGTGCCCATTATTTATATTCTAACTATAGAATTAGAATAATCGTTCTATTTCCATGATTCCAAAAGTTCACCTTGGTGTTTTGATCTAAATTGCAACATTTGGTTAATAATAAGCCCTAGTGTGATGCCATGGTGTGATATTTTGGCCACATCGCCCAGCCCTGTCAGAGCAAAAACCAGGCCATGAGGTCGAAGTAATTGTCCATAGATCTCCATGGAAGGAACAATTCACAAGCTGGTAAAATGGCGGCTCCCACTCGGTCTGCGTCAACGGACTTCAGTGCAGACAGTGTGGATGCAGCAGAGACCATTTTAGCTTCAAAACAGTAGTGTGACCTTAAATGTAATGATTATCAGTTTCTACATGTGTAGAATATTGACACATTCAGTTTGTCTGTCTATGTATTTCTATATGGAAATACAATTGTTTTTTTATTGGAATAATACCGTGAAGAAGGTTAAGGAAAATAGTACATAGTGCTGCCAAAAACAAACTGTAACCTTGTACTAAATGGTGTTTGAGTCTTGTATGCATTTATCTACTACAGGTTAAGTTTTAGCTCAAATGTTTTATGAAGCTCCTGCACCTAAATATAAACAGTACCGGCACACAAAATGAGTATCCGCAACTATTTCAGTCCAAGTCAAGCACTGAATTAGATAATTGACCAAGAAAAAAATAAAATATATTTAATAGTGAATAAAGAAAGTGCCAGGACTTTGAATACACAACTTTTGTGTCCGTTTCTCCTCTAGTACTTGCCGACGCTGGTATGAGGCCGGTAACCTCAACAGTGAGGACAAACGCAGGCCTCCTCTCTCCTTCCACACTGACTTCAAACCTACAGTCACTGGGTCCTGATTGTGACAGTGGGGCCCAGTTTGCACTGCAGGAATCAGAGATGACATCAGTGAAGCTGGAAGACTGCAGTCAAACACTGGAGCTGAATGTCAACATTAAAGATGAAGAAGAGGAGGAGAAGATTGGGACATCTGTTTCTCATGGTAAGAGCAGGTTCTAACTAACTAAGTTTGTGTTTTCATTCCAACTTCCCACTGTGTATGAAAAGTTGCAGTAGAACTGTTTCATGATGAACTGTTTCAATGAGAAGGTAGATGTTATTTCATGCTACTGAGACTTGCATGGTTTGACACCAGCACCAGAGAGGAGACTAAAGAGGTGAAGTAGACAAACTGCCAGTGTTTTAAAGTTCTATGAAACAAAACCTGAGATACTTTTAGAATAGTTGTATTCCCCTTTTGCATTGCACAGCCTACTTGTATGAATACTTACAGGTAGCCTAGTGGTTAGAGCGTTGGGGCCAGTAACCAAAAGTTTGCTGGATCGAATCCCTGAGCTGACAAAGTAAAAATCTGTATTTTATTACACAGTTCCCTGGGTGTCCCCAACCCAAAGAGAGATGAAAACATAACAACCAAACATAAAGAAATCCAATAATATAAATAAATAAAGTATAATATACAGTTGTAGATAATGCAGATTACTCTTCGACGAGAGCCAATATTCACATAAAATATAGAGAATATACAGATTTACAGTTCCAATGCTTCTACAATATCATCAGTTTGCAAAAACTCATTAAACAGATCCCAAATATTATGAAACTCTGGGGCTTTCTTTTTCACTATATAAGTACATTCTTCAAGAGCCAGGCTTAATGTTAATTATTTTAACCAATGACCAAGTGAGGGGGAACTGACATACTTCCAGTGGAGAGCAATTGAACGTCTAGCTTGTATAATAGACAGAGGTCAAACATTTTTATTTTCTCTCCTATGTAAAGAGATATTCTCTGGGTAAAGATTTTGGAGGCATAGCTTATGGATTAGTGGTATTGGGGTAGAGGTCATCTCAGAGATATAGCGCAGTACTGAGCTCCAAAACATTTGTATCTCAGCACATTCCTCCAGGCAATGATACAAGGTGCCTTGAACACACAGGTCTGGGTTATTAGGGTCAAATTTCAAAATAATTTGCAAATAAAGTAATTAAAAATCCTACAATGTGATTTTCTGGAATTTTTTTCTTCTCATTTTGTCTGTCATAGTTTAAGTGTACCGATGAAAATTACAGGCCTCTCTCACCTTTTTAAGTGGGAGAACTTGCACAATTGGTGGCTGACTAAATACTTTTTTGCCCCACTGTACATATACATATGAGATGAGTAATGTAGGGTATGTAAACATTATATTAAGAAGCATTGTTTAAAGTGGCTAGTGATATATTTTACATCAATTCCCATTATTAAAGTGGCTGGAGTTGAGTCAGTGTGTTGGCAGCAGCCACTCAATGTTAGTGGTGGCTGTTTAACAGTCTTATGGCCTTGAGATAGAAGCTGTTTTTCAGTCTCTCGGTCCCTGCTTTGATGCACCTGAACTGACCTCGCCTTCTGGATGATAGCGGGGTGAACAGGCAGTGGCTCGGGTGGTTGTTGTCCTTGATGATCTTTATGGCCTTCCTGTGACATCTGGTGGTGTAGGTGTCCTGGAGGGCAGGTAGTTTGCCCCCGGTGATGCGTTGTGCAGACCTCACTACCCTCTGGAGAGCCTTATGGTTGTGGGCGGAGCAGTTGCCGTGGAGATGTTGTTACCTACCCTCACCACCTGGGGGCGTCCCATCAGGCAGTCCAGTACCCAGTTGCACAGGGCGGGGTCGAGACCCAGGGTCTCAAGCTTGATGACGACTTTGGAGGGTACTATGGTGTTAAATGCTGAGCTGAAGTTGATGAACAGCATTCTCACATAGGTATTCCTCTTTTCCAGATGGGTTGGGGCCTATTTGGACGGTAAGCAAATTGGAGTGGGTCTAGGGTGTCAGGTAGGGTGGAGGTGATATGGTCCTTGACTTGTCTCTCAAAGCACTTCATGATGACGGAAGTGAGTGCTACGGGGCGATAGTCGTTTAGCTCAGTTACCTTAGCTTTCTTGGGAACCGGGACAATGGTGACCCTCTTGAAGCATGTGGGAACAGCAGACTGGGATAAGGATTGATTGAATATGTCCGTAAACACACCAGTCAGCTGGTCTGCGCATGCTCTGAGGACACGGCTGGGGATGCCGTCTGGGCCTGCAGCCATGCGAGGGTTAACATGTTTAAATGTTTTACTCACATCGGCTGCAGTGAAGGAGAGTCTGCAGGTTTTGGTTGTGTGCCGTGTCAGTGGCACTGTATTGTCATCAAAGCGGGCAAAGAAGTTATTTAGTCTGTCTGGGAGCAAGACATCCTGGTCCGTGACGGGGCTGGGTTTCTTTTTGTAATCCGTGATTGACTGTAGACCCTGCCACATACCTCTTGTGTCGTTGAATTGTGACTCTACTTTGTCTCTATACTGACGCTTAGCTTGTTTGATTTTGATTGCCTTGCGGAGGGAATAGCTACACTGTTTGTATTCGGTCATGTTTCCTGTCACCTTGACCTGATTAAAAGCAGTGGTTCTCGCTTTCAGTTTCACGCGAAAGCTGCCGTTAATCCACGGTTTCTGGTTTGGGAATGTTTCAACCGTTGCTATGGGAACGACATTGTCAACGCACTTTCTAATGAACCTGCTCACCGACTCAGCGTATTCGTCAATGTTGTTGTTGGAAGCAATGCGGAACATATCCCAGTCCACGTGATCGAAGCAGTCTTGAAGCGTGGAATCAGATTGGTCAGACCAGCGTTGAACAGACCTGAGCGCGGGAGCTTCTTGTTTTAGTTTCTGTCTGTAGGCAGGGAGCAACAAAATGGAGTCGTCAGCTTTTCCCGAAAGGAGGGCGGGGGAGAGCCTTATATGTGTTGCGGAAGTTAGAATAGCAATGATCCCAGGTTTTACCAGCCCTGGTTGCGCAATCGATATGCTGATACAATTTAGGGAGTCATGTTTTCAGATTAGCCTTGTTAAAATCCCCAGCTACAATGAATGCAGCCTCAGGATATGTGGTTTCCAGTTTGCAAAGAGTCAAATAAAGTTTGTTCAGGGCCATCGATGTGTCTGCTTGGGGGGGAATATATACAGCTGTGATTATAATCGAAGAGAACTCCCTTGGTAGATAATGCGGTCGACATTTGATTGTGAGGAATTCAATTTTAATTTGATTTTTATTTAACCTTTATTTAACCAGGTAGGCTAGTTGAGAACAAGTTCTCATATAAAACTGCGACCTGGCCAAGATAAAGCATAGCAGTTTGAACAGACAGCAACAGAGTTACACATGGAGTAAACAATTAACAAGTCAATAACACAGTAGGAAAAAAGAGTCTATATACATTGTGTGCAAAAGGCATGAGGAGGTAGGCGAATAATTACAATTTTGCAGATTAACACTGGAGTGATAAATGATCAGATGGTCATGTGCAGGTAGACATACTGGTGTGCAAAAGAGCAAAAAAGTAAATAAATAAGAACGGTATGGGGATGAGGTAGGTAAATTGGGTGGGCTATTTACCGATGGACTATGAACAACTGCAGCGATTAGTCAGGTGAACAGAAGGACTTGAGTTCCTGTATGTTGTTGTGATCACACCACGTCTCGTTAATCATAAGGCATGTGCCCCTGCCCCTCTTCTTACCAGAAAGATGTTTGTTTCTGGTATTTAATACACAATGCATAATGCATAATGCTGTCAGATACAGTCTTCAACATAGAACAAACACATACATGTGTGAAACAGAGGGTTAAATACTGAATCTGTAATGGGGGAATTGAAACCAGGTGTCAAAAAAACAAATGGAAAATGTAAAAGTGAATCGGCGATGGCTTTACCACCGGCCTCGGGGACGACCCGGAGGACGAGGCGTAGGGTGACCCGGATGGAGACAGGGGAACTCCTGCTGCATCGACAGATCCAATACCTCCTCCACCGGCACCCAGCATCTCTCCTCCAGACCGTACCCCTCCCACTCCACGAGGTACTGAAGGCCCCTCGCTAGGCTCCTCGGGTCCAGTATGGCTCGAACTGCATACGCCGGGGCCCCCTCGATGTCCAAAGGGGGCGGAGGAACCTCCCGCACCTCAGACTCCTGGAGTGGACCAGCACCACCGGCCTGAGGAGAGACACGTATTTAATACACGAAAAAACACCTGTATAGAAACAACATACTGGACTTTGGCGGAAGTCGTGACCGTTCCTCTTATAGAATATTAGCTCAACAGTTTTGTGGAGCTCCCGTGCCTAAATTTAAACATTACCGGCACCTATTTCAGTCCAAGTCAAGCACTGAATTAGATAATTGAACATATAATATATTTTTAGAGAATAAAGAAAGTGCCAGAACTGTCAAGACAATAACTTTTTGTGTCTGTTTCTCATTGTTGTTACAGGACTAGAATTAAGTCTGAGGCCGGTAACATCAACAGTAACGACAAACCCAGCCTGCCTCTCTCCTTCCACACCGAGTCCAAACCTACAGTCACAGGGTCCTGATTGTGACAGTGGAGCCCAGTTTGCACTGCAGGATCCAGAGATGGCATCAGTGAAGCTGGAAGACTGCAGTCAAACACTGGAGCTGAATGTCAACATTAAAGATGAAGAAGAGGAGGAGAAGATTGGGAAATGTGTTAATCATGGTAAGAGCAGGTTCTATCTAACTAAGTTTGTTGTTCATTCCAACTTCCCACTGTGTATGAAAAGTTGCAGTATAACTGTTTCATGATGAACTGTTTCAATGAGACGGTAGATGTTATTTTATGCTACTGAGACGTGCATGGTTTGACACCAGTATTGCCAGCATTTATTTTATTAACTGAGCTATCTGGAGTGATCAGAGTGTAGACTAAAGAAGTGAAGTAGACAGACTGCCAGTGTTTTAAAGTTCCATGAAATGAGTCTGTGTAGTTTCTAACCCTTGTGATAGTGAGTGGAGGATGACAAGCCCCTTTTTAGCTTTCATCTCTTACCCACTTTTAGAATAGTTTTATTCCCCTGTATTGTACAGCCTACTGATATGAATGCATATATCACCCAGTACAGCCAGAAGAGGACTGGCCACCCCTTTGGGCCTGGTTCCTCTCTGTTTCTTCCAAGGTTCCTGCTTTCTAGGGAGTTTTTCGTGGCCACTGTGCTTCTACATCTGCATTGCTTGCTCTTTGGGGATTTCGAGTTGGTTTCTGTAAAGGACTTTGTTACAACTTATGTAAAAAGAGCTTCATAAAATACATTTGATTGACATGTATATCACACCAATTGACTGGTTGTTCTGATATTGATCACACAGGAGACCATGTTGAGACATTCTCTACATCCACAGAGCATCAGCAGGAAGATCACAGAGCAAAGATGTCTCACCACTGCCCACATTGTGGGGAGATTTTCCCATTTCTATCAAAGCTAAAAATACACCTAAAAATACACACAGGAGAAAAACTTTACTCCTGCTCTGCATGTGGAAAATGCTTCAAAACATCAACATCACTAAAAATTCATCAGAGAACACACACAGGAGAGAAGCCTTACTCCTGCTCTGACTGTGGAAATAGGTTCTCTCGAATGGATGCCTTGAAACAACATGAACGTATACACACAGGAGAGAAGCCTTACTCCTGCTCTGACTGTGTAAAATGCTTCACAACATCAACTGAGCTAAAAGTTCATCAGAGAACACATACAGGAGAGAAGCCTTACTCCTGCTCTGACTGTGGGTCGAGGTTCTCTCAACTAGGCAACTTAAAACAACATGAACGTATACACACAGGAGAGAAGCCTTACTCCTGCCCTGACTGTGTAAAATGTTTCACAACAATAACTGAGCTAATAGTTCACCAAAGAACACACACAGGAGAGAAGCCTTACTCCTGCTCTGTCTGTGGGGCGAGTTTCTCTCGACTGGGCACCTTAAAACAACATGAACGTATACACACAGGAGAGAAGCCTTACTTCTGCTCTGACTGTGGAAACAGTTTCTCTCAACTGGGCCACTTAAAAACACATGAACGTATACATACAGAAGTGAAACCTTACTCCTGCTCTGACTGTGTAAAATGTTTCAAAACATCAACTGAGCTAAAAGTTCATCATGGAACACACACAGGAGAGAAGCCTTACTCCTGCTCTGACTGTGTAAAATGCTTTACAACATCAACTGAGCTAAAAGTTCACCAAAGAACACACACAGGAGAGAAGCCTTACTCCTGCTCTGACTGTGGAAAGAGTTTTTCTCGACTGGGCACCTTAAAACAACATGAACGTATACACACAGGATAGAAGCCTTACTCCTGCTCTGACTGTGGAAAGAGTTTCTCTCAACTGGGTCATTTCAAAAGACACCAAGGTATACATGAAGGAGAGAAGCCTCATCAGTTCTCTCAGACCAGCTAAGATTAGACACTCCACTTAATTGTCATGTCATTAAATAATTGGCAACGTTGAATTGGATCAAATGAAGAAAGCGTAGAATGCTCTATTGTAATCCTATACAGTTGAAGTCAGAAGTTAACATACTTAGGCTGGAGTCATTAAAACTAGTTTTTCAACCACTCCACAAATTTCTTGTTAACAAACTATAGTTTTGGCAAGTCGGTTAGGACATCTACTTTGTACACGACACAAGTCATTTTTCCAGCAATTGTTTACAGACGGATTATATCACTTATAATTCACTGTATTACAATTCCAGTGGGTCAGAAGTCTACATACACTAAGTTGACTGTGCCTTTAAATAGCTTGAAAAATTTCCGAAAATGATTTCATGGCTTTAGAAGCTTCTGATAGGCTAATTTACATCATTTTAATCAATTGGAGGTGTACCTGTTGATGTATTTCAAAGCATACCTTCAAACTCAGTGCCTCTTTGCTTGACATCATGGGAAAATCAAAAGAAATCAGCCAAGACCCCAGAAAAACTATTGTAGACCTCCACAAGTCTGGTTCATCCTTGGGAGCAATTTCCAAACGCCTGAAGGTACCAGGTTAATTTGTACAAAAAATAGTATGCAAGTATAAACACCATGGGACCACGCAGCCATCTGTCACCTAGAGATGAACATACAGCAAAGGACCTTGTGAAGATGCTGGAGGAAACGGGTACAAAAGTATCTTTGTCCACAGTCAAATGAGTCCTATATCGGCATAACCTGAAAGGTCGCTCAGCAAGGAAGAAGCCACTGCTCCAAAACAGCCATAAAAAAACCTGACTATGGTTTGCAACTGCACATGGGGACAAAGATTGTACTTTTTTGAGAAATTTCCTCTGTTCTGATAAAACAGAAATATAACTGTTTGGCAATAATGACTATCATTATGTTTGGAGGAAAAAGGGTGAGGCTTGCAAGCCGAAGAACACCATCCCAACCGTGAAGCACGGGGGTGGCAGCATCATGTTGTGGGGGTGCGTGGCTACAGGAGGAAATGGTGCACTTCACAAAATAGAAAATGATGTGGATATATTGAAGCAACATCTCAAGACATCAGTCAGGAAGTTAAAGCTTGGTCGCAAATGGGTCTTCCAAATGGACAATGACCCCAAGCATACTTCCAAAGTTGTGGCAATACTAATTGAGTATATGCAAACTTCTGACCCACTGGGAATGTGATGAAAGAAATAAAAACTGAAATAAATCATTCTCTCTACTATTATTCTGACATGTCACATTCTTAAAATAAAGTGGTGATCCTAACTGACCTAAAACAGGAAATTTTTACTTGGATTAAATGTCAGGAATAGTCAAACTGAGTTTAAATGTATTTGGCTAAGGTGTGTGTAAACTTCTGACTTCACCTGTAGTTTCTTACTATGAGAGAACTTTACAGAGGAAAGGGAGCGTTATAGAATGTTAGCCTTTCTTTACTTTACGGACCAGTTTGTACCTTGTCAGTTTTGATGTGTTTTGTTAGTTTCTACTGTAAAGATATTGAGATTACCTTAGGGTTGAATATCCTCTGTGATATGTCTGGAGTTGGAGTTTGATGGTTGACTGGGTTGTACTACTTCCCTCTGCAGTTTTCTGTGGGAAAGAGCTGGTAGAAACAACATACTCTTTTTACATACTCTGTTCACAATACATTAACAACACCTGCTCTTTTCATGACATAGGTGACCAGGTGAATCCAGGTGAAAAACTATGATCCAAAATAGTGTTGTTTTTGTGTATTTATTATGGATCCCCATTAGCTTTCAGTAGAAAACAAGAGACTGCAGATGCAGTGGGCTAAGGAATGAAAACACTGGACACTGGAGAATTTTAAAAACATTGCCTGGTCTGATGAATCCCGGTTCCTGCTGTTTCATGATGATGGGAGGACTATGGGGCTTAGGGTGTGTTTTCAGGGCTCACATTGGGCCCCTTGATAAAAGTTGAACAATGTTTGAATGCCACAGGATATCTAAACATCATTGCCAATCTGGTGCCTCCCTTCACTGCAGCAGTGTATCCATCTGCAAATAGATTTCTTCAGCAGGATTACGCCACAAGGCTTGTCCAGGAATGGTTCCAAGAACATGACAATGAATTCAGTTTACTGCAGTGGCCTGCCGAGTCATCAGATCTCAATCCAATTGTTCATCTCTGGGAGGAGATGGAAGGAGCTATTCGGAGTAGAGATCCACTCCCAGCCACATTGACACAATTGTGGGAAGCATTGGAGTCAACATGGGCCAGCATCCCTGTGAACACTCTCAACACCTTGGACAGTCTATGCCCAGACGATTTGAGGCTGTTCTGAGGACAAAGGGGGGTGCAACTCAATATTTGGAAGGTGTTCCTAATGTTTTGTGCACTCGGTGTATATCAGATAAAGATGATGGGGTGATCTGTTTTTAGCATTAGTTTGGGTGAATTATTTTATATTACTAAACAATTGTGTTTAATGATAAACAGGCTATGAATCGAATACTTGTGTTTATTAATTTGTCTTTTAATACTAGATTCATTATTTTAGTCATTGATGATGAATGTATTTGAATAACTGTATTGAAGTTAATTGATCTGGCCTAGCGGTTAAGAGTGTTTGGCCAATAACTGAAAGGTTGCTGGTTTGAATCCCGAGCCGACTAGGTGACAAATCTGTCATTGTGCCCTTGAGCAAGCCAATTAACTCTTATTTCTCCTGTAAGTCGCTCTGGATACAAACATCTGCTAAATGACAAGAATGTAATGAAAAATAATGTTTGTACATGAATTCGTGCTGGGCAACATTTTTTTCTCATGTGTATAATTAAATGAATTAAACTGTTTTTAGTGAAATACTGTATATACAATACACAACATTGCCGCTTTGTTTACCCTGGATAGATGGACAGGACCATAGTAGGCTGGAGCAGCTAAGTTAGAGTTAATGTTAGTTAGCATGCAAGTATCCAGGCAGAGTTACTTATGTTAGCCTAGAGAAAATATAGTTTGCGACATTAACGGAAACTGAACATTAATATAACAACCATGTAAAATTACTAACGTTTTCAAAAATGTTGATGCTTACAATTATCCTTGTGTGGTTGTGTTACTGTCTTGAGGAACACATGTCGGGTGAATGACATGCTCTTTCTGCTACTCCCAGTTTTGAGACATGACGGTTATAAATTGTAATTAATTCCGTTGTGAAATTGTAAACTACTGATTTGAAATTACAGGTAATCTTCAGTCATTCTGTCTATATCAGAACATATTTTTTAAATCAATATATTTTATTATATTGTGTATATAATTTCGGAGCAGGGCACCTATTAAATATGTTATCTGGAGTTTTGTTATATATGGAGGTTCATCGTCTTGAGCAGAAGATTCCATGAGTAGTTGGAGCACTAAACCCTGTTGTAGATGGAAAGAAGGAAGAAAGTCAATCAGTTTTACTGCTGTTTGAAGAACAACTGCCTACTTCTGCCTACTTCCGAGGTAAAGTTGGTTTTATAGTCACACATTCTGACATTCAACTGACATTAGCAAAAAAGCCATAAATAATTATAAAAATCTAATTCAATGATTGTCACAGAGATATAAAAATAGATATGGTTTATTCTATAAATGTCTAGCATATTTTTACAACCTTTGTTTTGAATACAAATTCCAGTTTTGATTTGATAGAAATATATCAAATCTATGAGATGCCATTCTTGTAATGTTTGATATTACAACATTTATAATATAATAATAATATAATAATAATATATGCCATTTAGCAGATTGCTTGAATACTTAACGATGATTAGCACCTCAGTTATGTGCTCTTCTGTCAGGGTTCTGGTCAAATGCATGTCCTTTAAAGTCAATTTAGCAATTGAACAAAAATCCAATTCAATTTGAAAATGTTCCTAATTGCAAAAACATGTAACAGAATTAGGGTATTCCAGAACTGTTGTTTACATGTAAATCAACATAACCCTGTTTTATGTTTTTAATACTGCAGATAGAACGCTCTGTGTGCCAGAGATGGTTTCATTTAGCTTGTCTGGGGATGACAATGAAGGACTTCAACAAAGCCAAAATAGAACATTATTGTAAGGGGCCCATTGTTCTGTTAAATTAGAGACGTATAAATAAATGACTGTTGTTCCTTGTAACTACTTTCAAATGTGGAACTGTTGCACTAAAAATGCAAACATTGATTTGACATACAATGTAAGATTGTAAACATTGTACAACTTTATGTACACATTGTCTAACATCATATAGAACAAATTGCACTTGAAATTAACATTTATTTTAAAGTTATTTTAAATGCATATTCTCACTTTTTTTCTGAGACAATCACTGAATTAGTTATTGATTTCTTCATCTTTAAATGCAATATTTGAGATGTTATGTATTTCTATCAAATCAAAACGGGAATTTCTACTCAAAGCAACGGTTGTAAAAGTCTACTAGACAATTATAGAATAAATCATACGGTGACAAACGGTGAATTAGTTATTGATTTATACAGTTTTAAATGATATTTGATAGATTTTATAGAATAAACCATATCTATTTTTGTTTCTGTGACAATCAATTCATTTGTTATTGATTTTTGAAATTGCAATGACTTTTGGCGAATGAATGTCTGAATATGAAACCAACTTCACCTCGGTCTGGCTACTCGTGATTTTTTTAAATATATATTTTTTACCTTTATCTCAATGACTGCCTACTAAGGAACGGTGGGTTAACTACATTTTTCAGGGACAGAACGACAGATTAATGCTGTGTAAACTCGGGGATTCGTTTCAGCAACTTTCCAGCTACATAGCCCAACGCTCTAACCACTAGGCTACCTGTGATGCTAGGATATATATTGTTCACTTCTCAAACCGGGCTTGGTCTGCTTCCCAAGCGTTCTCTGAAGTCTCGCGTTGTTACGTCTCTGTGTTTGGTGGGGAAACAGGAAGTTCCGCGCAGGCGCACATCATTCTTCAGAATAAAGGATAGGTCAGAATTGTGCAGTCGAGACGACAACTTCTGTGTCCGTTTCAAATATATTACTACTGGTATGTAATATCACGTTATAATATCGAAAGAACATTTCATAACATGCTGGGTAACAAATACGTCAAGGTATTATCAGGTCTGATAAAGGTTTTATGTGCTATTTTTTTTTATGTCAAACCGCGTGAGTTAACGTGATCACCTTTTTCAAGTCACATAGTTAGATAATTTGGTAGTCTGAGTGGATGTATATAATTTCGTCAAGGTAATTTCATAAACGATCAATCTATTTGAGATTTCTGGGTTCGTTTTACATGTCGTTTTTGGTTTCGTGTAAAATTCGGGAGATGGTAAAATGGCGGATCCCACTCGGTCTGCATCAACGTACTTCAGTTCAGGCAGTGAGGGTGCAGCAGAGAGACAATTTTACGTTTCCACTTCTGTTTTGGAGCTAAATGTAATGATTATCAATCAGTTTTCTACATGTGTAGTAATCATGAGACATTCAGCTGTTTCTGAATATCTATAAATGTTACTATGGTGTGAACGGAAATACTATTGTTTTTTGATTGAAATAATACAGTGAAGACAAGGTTATTCAAATAGTACATAGTGCTGCCTGAAACATACTGCAACCTTGTACTAAATGTTTTTTGAGTAATTTGTGCATTTATGTGAATTCAGGAAATCTACTATAGATTAAGTGCATTTAGAGTTGTGTTGCCTAATTTAAAGTGTATGCTTTGTATAATGTGAATTAATTAATGTTTTGTTGCCAATGCTTAGCTACCAGATCTATTGAAATCAGTGCTTGACTTGTACCAGCACCTCAAATTTCTACTGTTTGAGCTCATGCTCCTCTTATTGAAAATTAGCTCAACAGTATTGTGGAGCTCCTTTACCTAAATATAAACCATCTTTTTAGAGAATAAAGAAAGTCTTGACAGTTCTGGCACTAACTTTTGTGTCCGTTTCTCTTTATTAATACTGGCCAACTCGGATTAAGTCTGAGGCCGGTAACATCAACAGTGAGGACAAACCCAGTCTGCCTCTCTCCTTCCACACTGAGTTCAAACCTACAGTCACTGGGTCCTGATTGTGACAGTGGAGCCCAGTTTGCACTGCAGGATCCAGAGATGGCATCAGTGAAGCTGGAAGACTGCAGTCAAACACTGGAGCTGAATGTCAACATTAAAGATGAAGAAGAGGAGGAGGAGATTGGGACAAATGTTTCTCATGGTAAGAGCAGGTTCTATCTAACTAAGTTTGTTATTTGTTCCAACTTCCCACTGTGCATGAAAAGTTGCTGTAGAACTGTTATATTTATTTTATTTCACCTTTATTTAACCAGGTAGGCCAGTTGAGAACAAGTTCTCATTTACAACTGCGACCTGGCCAAGATAAAGCAAAGCAGTGCGACAAAAACAACACAGAGTTACACATGGGATAAACAAACTAAAAATCTATATGTAGTAAGATTAGTGAGGTAAGACAATAAAAGCCACAGTTGCAAATTAATTACAATTTAGCATTAACACTGGAGTGATAGATGTGCAGATGATGATGTGCAAGTAGAGATACTGAGGTGCAAAAATAAATAACAATATGCGGATGGGGTAGTTAGGTGGGCTATGTACAGATGGGCTGTGTACAGGTGCAATGATCGGTAAGCTGCTCTGACAGCTGATGCTTAAGTTAGTGAGGGAGATATGACTCCAGCTTCAGTCATTTTTGCAATTCGTTCCAGTCATTGACAGCAGAGAACTGGAAGGAGAGGAGTTGGCTTTGGGTATGACCAGTGAAATATGCCTGCTGGACCACGTGTTACTGGTGGGTGTTGCTATGGTGACCAGTGAGCTGAGATAAGGCAGTTCTTTACCTAGCAAAAACTTATAGATGACCTGGAGCCAATTGGTTTGGTGACGAATATGAAGCGAGGGCCAGCCAACGAGAGCATACAGGTCGCAGTGGTGGGTAGTATATGGGGCTTTGGTGACAAAACGGATGGCATTGTGGTAGACTACATCCAATTTGCTGAGTACTGTTCGAGGCTATTTTGTAAATGACATCGCCGAAGTCAAGGATTGGTAGGATAGTCAGTTTTACGAGGGTATGTTTGGAAGCACGAGTGAAGGAGGCTTTGTTGTGAAATAGAAAGCCGATTCTAGATTTATTTTTGGATTGGAGATGCTTAATGTGAGTCTGGAAGGAGAGTTTACAGTCTAACCAGACACCTAGGTATTTGTAGTTGTCCACATTTTCTAAGTCAGAACCGTCCAGGGTAGTGATGCTAGTCGGGCGGGCGGGTACGGGCAGTGATCGGTTGATGAGCATGCATTTAGCTTTACTAGCATTTAAGAGCAGTTGGGGGCCACGGAAGGAGTGTTGTATGGCATTGAAGCTCATCTGGAGGTTTAACACAGTGTCCAAAGAAGGGCCGGAGGTATACAGAATGGTGTCGTCTGCGTCGAGGTAGATCAGAGAATCACCAGCAGCAAGAGCGAGATCATTGATATATACAGAGAATTGAACCCTGTGGAACCCCCAGAGACCGCCAAATGTCCGGACAACAGGCCCTCCGATTTGATAGACTTAACTCTGTCTGAGGTGTAGTTGGTGAACCAAGCGAGGCAGTCATTAGAGAAACCAAGGCTGTTGAGTCTGCCAATAAGAATGAGGTGATTGACAGAGTCGAAAGCCTTGGCCGGGTCAATGAAGACGGCTGCACGGTACTGTCTTTTATCGATTGCAGTTGTGATATTGTTTAGGACCTTGAGCGTGGCTGAGGTGCACCCGTGACCAGCTTGGAAACCAGATTGCATAGCAGAGAAGGTACGGTGGGATTCGAAATGGTCGGTGATCTGTTTAACTTTGCTTTTGAATACTTTAGAAAGGCAGGGCAGGATTTCATGATGAACTGTTTTAATGAGAAGGTACATGTTATTTCATGCTACTGAGACTTGGTGGTTTGACACCAGTATTGCCAGCATGTGTTTTATTCACTGGTCTATCTGGAGTGATCAGAGTGTAGACTAAAGAAGTGAAGTAGACAAACTGCCAGTGTTTTAAAGTTCTATGAAGGGAGTCTGTGCAGTTTCTAACCCTTGTGATAGTGAGTGGAGGATGATATAGCGCATACTTTTCTTGTCTGATGAGATACTTTTAGAATAGTTTTATTCCCTTTTTGTATTGCACAGCCTACTGATATGAATACGTACAGTACCAGCCTACTGATATGAATACGTACAGTACCAGTCTACTGATATGAATACGTACAGTACCAGCCTACTGATATGAATACGTACAGTACCAGCCTACTGATATGAATACGTACAGTACCAGCCTACTGATATGAATACGTACAGTACCAGCCTACTGATATGAATACGTACAGTACCAGCCTACTGATATGAATACGTACAGTACCAGCCTACTGATATGAATACGTACAGTACCAGCCTACTGATATGAATACGTACAGTACCAGCCTACTGATATGAATACGTACAGTACCAGCCTACTGATATGAATACGTACAGTACCAGCCTACTGATATGAATACGTACAGTACCAGCCTACTGATATGAATACGTACAGTACCAGCCTACTGATATGAATACGTACAGTACCAGCCTACTGATATGAATACGTACAGTACCAGCCTACTGATATGAATACGTACAGTACCAGCCTACTGATATGAATACGTACAGTACCAGCCTACTGATATGAATATGTACAGTACCAGCCTACTGATATGAATACGTACAGTACCAGACTACTGATATGAATATGTAGTGTGTTCGGAAAGTATTCAGACCCCTTGATTTTTTCCCACATTTTGTTACGTTACAGCCTTATTGTAAAATTGATTCAATGAAAAATGTCCCTCATCAATCTACACATCAATACCCCATAATGACAAAGCAAACGCAGGTTTTTTGAAATGTTTAAACATTTATATAAAAAATAAAAACGGATACCTTATTTACATAAGTATTCAGACTCTTTGCTATGAGACTTAACATTGAGCTCAGGTGTATCTTGTTTCCATTGATCATCCTTGATATCTCTACAACTTGATTGTTGTCAACCTGTGGTAAATTCTATTGATTGGACATGATTTGGAAAGGCACACACCTGTCTATATAAGGTCCCACATTTCACAGTGCATGTCAGAGCAAAAACCAATCACTTGGTTGAAGGAATTGTCCGTAGACCTCCATGAAAGGAAAAGTTCACGGGGAGGTAAAATGGCGGCCCCCACTCGGTCTGTGTCAACAGACTTCAGTGCAGGCAGTGTGGATGCAGCAGGGAGACAATTTTACGGTTGCTCTACTGTTTTGAAGCTAAAGGTATTGATTATCGGTTTACTACATGTGAAATAATATTGACACATTCAGTTTGTCTTTATCTATAAACATTACTATGGTGTGAACAGGAAATACAATTGTTTTTTGAAGTAAAACAGTGAATACAAGGTTATCAATGAAAATATCACATATTGATGCCTAAAACAAACTGTAACCTTGTACTAAATGGTTTGAGTCTTTTATGCATTTATCTACTACAGGTTAAGTTTTAGCTCAAAAGTATTGTGGTGCTCCTGCACCGAAATATAAACAGTACCAGCACCCAAAATGTTTATCGACAACTTTTTCAGTCCAAGTCAAGCAATGAATTAGATAATTGAACAAAATACATATATTTAATAAAGATTAAAGACCTTGCCAAAACTGTCAAGAAAATAACTTGTCTGTTTCTCTTATACTATTTTCAGACTCAGGTATGAGGTCGGTAACATCAACAGTGAGGACAAACCCAGCCTGCCTCTCTCCTTCCACACTGAGTAGAAACCTACAGTCACTGGGTCCTGATTGTGACAGTGGAGCCCAGTTTGCACTGCAGGATCCAGAGATGGCATCAGTGAAGCTGGAAGACTGCAGTCAAACACTGGAGCTGAATGTCAACATTAAAGATGAAGAAGAGGAGGAGAAGATTGGGACATCTGTTAGTCATGGTAAGAGCTGGTTCTGTCTAATTTTGTTGTTCGTTACAACTTCTCCTCTGTGCATGAAAAGTTGCAGTATAACTGTTTCAATGAGAACGTATATATTATTTCATGTTACTGACACTTGCATGATTTGACACCAGTATTGCCAGCATTTGTTTCTTTCACTGGGCGATCTGGAGTGATCAGAGAGGAGACTGAAGAAGTGTAGTAAAACTGACAGTGTTTTTAAATTCTATGAAATTAGTCTGTGTAGTTTCTAACCCTTTTGTGATAGTGAGTGGAGGATGATATGGCTCATCATTTTCATGACTTATGAGAGTTTTAGATTTGCTTGATTCCCCTAGCCTAGTGGTTAGTGGTTAGAGAGATGGGCCAGTAATCGAAAGGTTGCTGGATCGAATCCCTGAGCTGACAAGGTAAAAATAAACTCGGCAAAATAAGAAACGTCCTCTTACTGTCAACTGTGTTTATTTTCAGCAAACTTCATGTGTAAATATTTGTATGTAAAATAACAAGATTCAACAGCAGACATAAACTGAACAAGTTCCATGGACATGTGACTAACAGAATAGAATGTGTCCCTGAACAAAGGGGGGGTCAAAATCAAAAGTAACAGTCAGTATCTGGTGTGGCCACCAGCTGCATTAAGTACCGCAGTGCATCTCCTCCTCATGGACTGCACCAGATTTGCCAGTTCTTGCTGTGAGATGTTACCCCACTCTTCCACCAAGGCACCTGCAAGATCCTGGACATTTCCTGGGGGAATGGTCCTATCCCTCACCCTCCGATCCTACAGGTCCCAGACGTGCTCAATGGAATTGAGATCCGGGCTCTTCACTGGCCATGGCAAAAAACTGACATTCCTGTCTAGCAGGTGTGATGTTCGGATGTATCGATCCTGTTCAGGTGTTGTGGTCTATTCCAAAGGCCAAAATCAACATCCTCACGAATTCTATGTAAAGGAGATACCTGTACCTACCTGTACCAAACCATTTACATTTAAGTCATTTAGCAGACGCTCTTATCCAGAGCGACTTACAAATTGGTGCATTCACCTTATGACATCCAGTAGAATAGTCACTTTACAATAGTGCATCTAAATCTTAAAGGGGGGGCGGGTGAGAAGAAATACTTATCCTATCCTAGGTATTCCTTAAAGAGGTGGGGTTTCAGGTGTCTCCGGAAGGTGGTGATTGACTCCGCTGTCCTGGCGTCGTGAGGGGGTTTGTTCCACCATTGGGGGGGCCAGAGCAGCGAACAGTTTTGACTGGGCTGAGCGGGAACTGTACTTCCTCAGTGGTAGGGAGGCGAGCAGGCCAGAGGTGGATGAACGCAGTGCCCTTGTTTGGGTGTAGGGCCTGATCAGAGCCTGGAGGTACTGAGGTGCTGTTCCCCTCACAGCTCCGTAGGCAAGCACCATGGTCTTGTAGCAGATGCGAGCTTCAACTGGAAGCCAGTGGAGAGAGCGGAGGAGCGGGGTGACGTTAGAGAACTTGGGAAGGTTGAACACCAGACGGGCTGCGGCGTTCTGGATGAGTTGTAGGGGTTTAATGGCACAGGCAGGGAGCCCAGCCAACAGCGAGTTGCAGTAGTCCAGACGGGAGATGACAAGTGCCTGGATTAGGACCTGCGCCGCTTCCTGTGTGAGGCAGGGTCGTACTCTGCGGATGTTGTAGAGCATGAACCTACAGGAACGGGCCACCGCCTTGATGTTAGTTGAGAACGACAGGGTGTTGTCCAGGATCACGCCAAGGTTCTTAGCGCTCTGGGAGGAGGACACAATGGAGTTGTCAACCGTGATGGCGAGATCATGGAACGGGCAGTCCTTCCCGGGAGGAAGAGCAGCTCCGTCTTGCCGAGGTTCAGCTTGAGGTGGTGATCCGTCATCCACACTGATATGTCTGCCAGACATGCAGAGATGCGATTCGCCACCTGGTCATCAGAAGGGGGAAAGGAGAAGATTAATTGTGTGTCGTCTGCATAGCAATGATAGGAGAGACCATGTGAGGTTATGACAGAGCCAAGTGACTTGGTGTATAGCGAGAATAGGAGAGGGCCTAGAACAGAGCCCTGGGGACACCAGTGGTGAGAGCGCGTGGTGAGGAGACAGATTCTCGCCACGCCACCTGGTAGGAGCGACCTGTCAGGTAGGACGCAATCCAAGCGTGGGCCGCGCCGGAGATGCCCAACTCGGAGAGGGTGGAGAGGAGGATCTGATGGTTCACAGTATTGAAGGCAGCCGATAGGTCTAGAAGGATGAGAGCAGAGGAGAGAGAGTTAGCTTTAGCAGTGCGGAGCGCCTCCGTGATACAGAGAAGAGCAGTCTCAGTTGAATGACTAGTCTTGAAACCTGACTGATTTGGATCAAGAAGGTCATTCAGAGAGAGATAGCGGGAGAGCTGGCCAAGGACGGCACGTTCAAGAGTTTTGGAGAGAAAAGAAAGAAGGGATACTGGTCTGTAGTTGTTGACATCGGAGGGATTGAGTGTAGGTTTTTTCAGAAGGGGTGCAACTCTCGCTCTCTTGAGGACGGAAGGGACGTAGCCAGCGGTCAGGGATGAGTTGATGAGCGAGGTGAGGTAGGGGAGAAGGTCTCCGGAAATGGTCTGGAGGAGGGGATAGGGTCAAGCGAGCAGGTTGTTGGGCGGCCGGCCGTCACAAGACGCGAGATTTCATCTGGAGAGAGAGGGGAGAAAGAGGTCAGAGCACAGGGTAGGGCAGTGTGAGCAGAACCAGCGGTGCCGTTTGACTTAGCAAACGAGGATCGGATGTCGTCGACCTTGTTTTCAAAATGGTTGACGAAGTCATCTGCAGAGAGGGAGGAGGGGGGGGGGGAGGATTCAGGAGTGAGGAGAAGGTGGCAAAGAGCTTCCTAGGGTTAGAGGCAGATGCTTGGAATTTAGAGTGGTAGAAAATGGCTTTAGCAGCAGAGACAGAGGAGGAAAATGTAGCGAGGAGGGAGTGAAAGGATGCCAGGTCCGCAGGGAGGCGAGTTTTCCTCCATTTCCGCTCAGCTGCCCGGAGCCCTGTTCTGTGAGCTCGCAATGAGTCGTCGAGCCACGGGGCGGGAGGGGAGGACCGCGCCGGCCTGGAGGATAGGGGACATAGAGAGTCAAAGGATGCAGAAAGGGAGGAGAGGAGGGTTGAGGAGGCAGAATCAGGAGATAGGTTGGAGAAGGTATGAGCAGAGGGAAGAGATGATAGGATGGAAGAGGAGAGAGTAGCGGGGGAGAGAGAGCGAAGGTTGGGACGGCGCGATACCATCCGAGTAGGGGCCGTGTGGGAGGTGTTAGATGAGAGGGAAAAGGATACAAGGTAGTGGTCGGAGACTTGGAGGGGAGTTGCAATGAGGTTAGTGGAAGAACAGCATCTAGTAAAGATGAGGTCGAGCGTATTGCCTGCCTTGTGAGTAGGGGGGGAAGGTGAGAGGGTGAGGTCAAAAGAGGAGAGGAGTGGAAAGAAGGAGGCAGAGAGGAATGAGTCAAAGGTAGACGTGGGGAGGTTAAAGTCGCCCAGCACTGTGAGAGGTGAGCCGTCCTCAGGAAAGGAGCTTATCAAGGTATCAAGCTCATTGATGAACTCTCCGAGGGAACCTGGAGGGCGATAAATGATAAGGATGTTAAGCTTGAAAGGGCTGGTAACTGTGACAGCATGGAATTCAAAGGAGGCGATAGACAGATGGGTGAGGGGAGAAAGAGAGAATGACCACTTGGGAGAGATGAGGATCCCGGTGCCACCACCCCGCTGACCAGAAGCTCTCGGGGTGTGCGAGAACACGTGGGCGGACGAAGAGAGAGCAGTAGGAGTAGCAGTGTTATCTGTGGTGATCCATGTTTCCGTCAGTGCCAAGAAGTCGAGGGACTGGAGGGAGGCATAGGCTGAGACGTAGAATGTATGCACACATGACTGTAAGTCGCTTTGGATAAAAGCGTCAGCTAAATGGCAAATATTATTTATTATTACTGAGATGAACTCTGCCTTGTTGGCCGCAGATCGGCAGTTCCAGAGGCTACCGGAGACCTGGAACTCCACGTGGGTCGTGCGCGCTGGGACCACCAGATTAGGGTGGCCGCGGCCACGCGGTGTGGAGCGTTTGTATGGTCTGTGCAGAGAGGAGAGAACAGGGATAGACAGACACATAGTTGACAGGCTACAGAAGAGGCTACGCTAATGCAAAGGAGATTGGAATGACAAGTGGACTACACGTCTCGAATGTTCAGAAAGTTAAGCTTACGTAGCAAGAATCTTATTGACTAAAATGATTAAAATGATACAGTACTGCTGAAGTAGGCTAGCTGGCAGTAGCTGCGTTGTTGACACTACACTAATCAAGTCGTTCCGTTGAGTGTAATAGTTTCTGCAGTGCTGCTATTCGGGGGCTAGCTGGCTAGCTAGCAGTGTTGTTTACGTTACGTTGTGTTAAAAGAACGACAATAGCTGGCTAGCTAACCTAGAAAATCGCTCTAGACTACACAATTATCTTTGATACAAAGACGGCTATGTAGCTAGCTATGTAGCTAGCTACGATCAAACAAATCAAACCGTTGTACTGTAATGAAATGAAATGAAAATGTGATACTACCTGTGACTGCGACCGGGTTGTTGAGTGCTATTCAGTAGACGTTGGACGTGGAGATTCTTGGGAATATGGTCACCATAATTTGCAAATTAATTAATTAAAAATCCTACAATGTGATTTTCTGGATTTTTTTCTTCTCATTTTGTCTGTCATAGTTGAAGTGTACCTACGATGAAGATTACAGGCCTCATCTTTTTAAGTAGGAGAACTTGCACAATTGGTGGCTGACTAAATACTCCCCCCACTGTATAAGAATTCAGCCAAATCGTTGTCCAAAAATACAGATTTCCGATTGTTATGAAAACCTGAAATCGGCCATTCCGATTAATCGGTAGACCTCTACTTCAGATCCCACTCGAAGCTATTGACAAAATCCAACTTGAATGTGTACACCGCATCGGACAGAGAGGCCAAAGGTATGAACGCCTAATCGTTGCCAAATTTGCTTCATTTAAAGATACAATAATGGTTAAAAGCCTGGGTAAAAGACTTGCCAAAAAATTGTCTGTGTGGATGGTGTGGATGGTGTGGGTGTGTTTATTTATTGTTTTGTTTGGTTCTGGGATATGCAACCATTCCATTACTCACTCAACTTTCCCAATGTATTGCTGTGAGCCGGGGTATGAGAGGGCTGTCAATGTTCAGATGATGGATATACTTTTATAATGAATTATACTTCTTATTTATTTATTGTCCTATCATGGGGAACAGTTTTAAAATAACTTATACATTTGATTTATTGTCCTATCATGGTGGAACAGTTTTAAAATAATTTATACATTTGATTTATTTATTGTCCTATCATGGTGGAACAGTTTTAAAATAACTTATACATTTGATTTATTTATTGTCCTATCATGGTGGAACAGTTTTAAAATAACTTAAACATTTGATTTATTTATTGTCCTATCATGGGGAACTACATTTTAAAAATAAATTATATCTAATTCTTTATTTATAATCCTAATTTAATGGTACGGTCCACAACCCTATACCCTAGACACCCACCTGAATGACCCAGATACTAAGGACAAGTCCCTAACTGTTTTATGGGCCTGCTGTAAGTGGCCTGTATGCAGCCAAAATGCGGTCAGAGACCAAGAGCAGCACTGCCCCCTCAAGATTCTGAGCCTGCCTGGCAGGTTTGGTCCTGCAAAGCCAAAGGCCCCTAAAGGGAGAGAATGCTACACAAGGAAATTCTCAAAGCTGCTAATGAGAACCTTGACGACCTTGTACCTAGCCGGTGGGGATTCCGGTGGGGTGCCCCCACCCAGGCAGTGTCAGTGCTGGCAACACTAGCTGCAGTAACCCATGGGGTCACACTCTGACATTCAGAGAGGGGGTATATTGTGACCCTGGTGGCGCAAAATCAAAGTCTGACTGCATGGAGATGCTTGGGAATATGGTCAATACGGGTGACCATATTGTGGGTGTTTCAGGGAAAAGGTGTACATTTGACCTCCATCATCTTGGATGTGACAATGGTTCATAAAATCTCTCAATTTCTGCCCATTTTTTATTTGTGTGGTCTTGCAGGCCTTCTCATACAGCTGCAACTGTAAGTGCATTGGTAAATCAATACCTTTCTTGAGTTGGGCTCTGGGATGGTGCAACTGTTGAGAATGTGAGTTTATGGTTGTGTGGGGGGAAAGGGTCGAGTGTGTGTGTGGGTGTATGTGTGTATCCCACAAATGTTGCGAAGGAGTAAAAGATGTTAGGGACGATAAAGGATGACCCAGAGCTATATATAATACAAACCGGGGTGAGGGCGATGGAAAGGCATTTGGCAGTTGATCTACTTCAACTCGGTAAATGGAACTGTGAGCTCTTTTCGAAGGATGGATCCCAATCTGTTCAGGGCTATGGGATACGGGGGGGTCGGGGGTGGTCTGCCGGGCATTGGGATGACAACCCAACTCAGGATGAGGGCTTTTAGCAGGTGGAATAGTAGGGACCAATTGGAGGTTTACCTAGTAGCAATGCAAATATCATGGTACAGCTATATAGACACTCAATCATCATGTAATGGTACGTTTATAAACATATATTTTGATAAATAGAATTGAAAGTTGTCTCATTATGGTAAGTGGGGAAATAAGTATAGCCAGTTACAATTGTAATGGCCTAGCAGGTAATATATTTCTCCCATGGGGCAAAGAAATTCAAAAGGGATGATGGTTTTAATTAACAGTAATTTTGATCCAAATGTACAAATTGTCCAAACAGATTATCAAGGTAGATGGATTATTTTAAATATGTTATTGGACAATAAACAGATATGGCTTATTAACCTATACGGTCTGAATAATGATGATCCAAGCTTCTTTGAAAATATATATAAGAATTGATCAACTCTACAAGCAACACTAGACTCTATTATTATGGTGGGAGATTTTAATAGTCTTAAATACCTCTATGGACCGGAAAGGAAATCGCACTACAAACTATCACCCTCGGGCACTTAAGGAATTAGTGGATATATGGAGACTTAAATACCCTGACCTAGTGAGATATACATGGCGGAGGCTTAATCAAGCTTGTCGTCTTGACTACTTTCTTATGCCATTCTCTCTGGCACCAAAAGTTTAAAAAGTGTTGATAGGGGACAGAATGCGGTCGGATCATCACATTATTGGCATATATATACAGTGCCTTGCGAAGGTATTCGGCCCCCTTGAACTTTGCTACCTTTTGCCACATTTCAGGCTTCAAACATAAAGATATAAAACTGTATTTTTTTGTGAAGAATCAACAACAGGTGGGACACAATCATGAAGTGGAATGACATTTATTGGATTTTTTTTAACAAATCAAAAACGGAAAAATTGGGCGTGCAAAATTGTTCAGCCCCTTTACTTTCAGTGCAGCAAACTCTCTCCAGAAGTTCAGTGAGGATCTCTGAATGATCCAATGTTGACCTAAATGACTAATGGTGATAAATACAATCCACCTGTGTGTAATCAAGTCTCTGTATAAATGTATAAATAGAATATTTCAGTTTTGGGAAATCTCTTTATAAAATGGGTTAAAGTTATGTATAGTAACCCTAGGTGTAAAATAGTAAATAATGGCTACATCTCATAGTTTTAAACTATTTAGAGGAATAAAACAAGGTTGTACACTGTCGGCATATCTATTTATTATTGCCATCGAAATGTTAGCTGTTAAGATTAGATCAAACAATAATATTTAGGGATTACAAAATCCGTGGCTTAAAAACTAAGGTGTCATTGTAGTATGCTGATGATTTATGTTTTCTTTTAAAACCACAATTAGTCTCTCCACGGCCTCATAGAGGATCTAGATACTTTTGCTCTTCTCTCTGGATTCAAACCACATGATGATAAGTGTACTATATTACGTATTGGATCACTAAAAAATGCTAATTTAGTTTACCAATAAGTAGTTTACCAATAAAATGGTCTGACGGAGATGTGGACATACTCTGTATACACATTTGGTTAGCAAGCGGCGATGATCCAGATGAAAAGGTTCAGAGTTTGCTGGTAGGAATCCGGAGGATATGGAGAGAAAAATAGGTCCGGTTTGCTCTGGTCATGGTCGCACTACTGTTTTGAAGCTGCATGTAATGATGATCAGTCCTACATGTGTACTAATATTCAGACACATTCAGTTTCTATCTCTGTCTATAAATGTTAATATTGGTTTTTGATATAAATAATACAGTGAAGACGGGGTTATTCAGGAAAATAGTACATGGTGTGACGGCCCTGAATTTTTCTGAACCGTCTCAGTGCAGCTCCTTCCAATAGGGCGCTTTCCCTTTAATTCCCAATTAAATAGCCAGCATCAGCTGCACGAAAGGGGGGTTGTGATGGAGACGTGCATGAGTATGTGTTCAACCCTCAGTTCCGAAGCTTCTCTATTCCGTTTGTTTTGTTGCCGTTAAACGTGTGTTTTGTAGCCTAAGAGAGTTTTCCCAGGATCGGATCCACTCTTCGCGTCCCTGGACTACACCTCTCCGTTCTTCGTGGCCTTTCTCCGCTGGAGATCTATTGGCGGATTGGATTGTCTGACTGACCGACTGACTACCACCTTTTTGTATACGGTATTTCATTTGTTTGGATGTGATGTATACTGTGATTTGTGTAGTTAGTGGTAGTTGAGGACTTAATTAAGAGTTGATCCGCTTTAAGGTTCTGTGGTAAAGTAATTGTTATATTGATTGTATGTTTAATACTGGGTTTACGCTACACGGAATGAACGGACAAACATCGCGTGACAAAAGTCACTTGAGTTCACTGAACTCCTTTACCGGGCAGGACTCTTTTTAGGCCCGAGGTA
The DNA here is from genome assembly GCF_023373465.1 of Oncorhynchus keta. NCBI lineage: Eukaryota > Metazoa > Chordata > Actinopteri > Salmoniformes > Salmonidae > Oncorhynchus > Oncorhynchus keta. Next base: position 16,210 of record NW_026290746.1, on the reverse strand, counting down.
CAGGACATTTCTGGAGGAACCAGAACTCATTGTGATATTATTATATGTGTGTGTGTAATCATTGTTGTTGCTAATACAACCCACGCAACAGAATATAGTTGTTTTTGAAGTTCTTTCAATGTTTTAAGGGTTTATGAAAAGTTTATTTCCCTCCTGACTTTTACATACGTCCTTTGTATTGGTGTAGACTTGACGGACCAGATGGGACTCATTCCCACCCAAACTAAAAGGAGAAACCAATGTTTTCTCTGGTAGGCACAATAAATAATAACCTCAAGTCAAAACCGTTACATAAAAAATGGCACCCCAGATGGGACCGCTCAACATTGAGAACTAACCAAAGCAAATATTTTGTGTGGAATTAAAACAATGGATTCACCCCAAGATAATGTGCTCATCCATGTCATACCTGTCAATGGGAATACACAGGGCCATTCTGACCATCAAGCTGACAATACAAATCATAATGTGAATGGAGATAATGGAGTTGATTTGGGCCAGAGCCCTGGGAATCTGAATGCTCGGCCTGAGCCACAGGCCACAGGAGGTCTAACCAGTTACTCACTTATTGACATGGATCTGTGTGGAAGTACTGAGCTAGTCCTCCCTCTGACACCCAACCTTCCTCCATTGTCTGGTTTATCTCCAGAGGTTGTAGTCTTACAACTTCAAGGTGACATCCTTGATATTCGTCGGACTCAACAACATCTCCAAACTCTTATCCACCATAAATTCAAATGTCTGAGGGAAGAGCAACAACAGAGTGCCATGGAATTCAGAAACTCACTGAGCACTCTAACCCACACGCTGACAGAGCTCAGTGAGAGTGGAAGACGGGAAATGACTGGTGCCATGGACAGGCAGTTTGACTACCAACGAAACCAACTCACTGCCACTCTCCAATGGCGCCTGCAACATCACCACACTGAGGTCCTCAAGGATGTTAATTCTGTTTTTTTCTCCCATGGTTAACACTGTAGACCACTTGCAGACAGAGCTCTCTAATTGTGTTAAAATATTGGATGACGTGTCTGTGGACATGGCCTCCATTAGGCACAACTCCTTACACAGAGTTTCCCTGGTGTCCACTTCAGTTCAGACCACTGAGGGCCAAGCTGGCACCTCTGAACAGCCAAGACCAGACCATGCTGCAGCCACCCCTTGCAGGATGCAATCCACCATGCATCCTGGTGTTCATTTTCATTGTCCGATAACGCACTCCCCCTCTACTTCCTCAATCCCTCCTAGCTCGTTTGTTCGTGGTGATTTGAGTAGACTTCATCTGGGGGCGATGCCCATTAAATTGCAATTTCCCACCTTTGGGAAAAAAGATGACAGTCCTGATCCGCTAATGTATCTAGAAAGATGTCGTGACTTTCTTGCCCTCAATCCCCTGGCTGACGAAGAACTCCTTGCCACATTGAGGAATGTGTTGCATGGAACAGCTCGAGACTGGTGGGATGTGGCACGTCTCACCACTACCTCCTGGGCTGACTTTGAGGCCAAGTTTTCCTCTGCATTTCTGTCTGAGGACTACACAGATGAATTGGCAGACAGAGTCAGAAATCGAGTACAAAGAGAGAAAGAGAGTATCCGTGACTTTGCATACGGTTACCACTCCCTGTGCAGAAGGTGGAAACCTGGCATTGAGGAGGAAGAGGTCATTAAATTGATCTTGAAGAACATCAACCCACTACTAGCCAGTCAACTCCGAGAACGAGTCACCACTGTCGATGGACTGGTTCGCTTGGGACAGCAGTTTGAGAAGGACAGAGAATGCCAACAGCAATATGACCAGAGAAAGAAACAGACACCCAAGACAGACTATCAACAACAGCCCGAGTCTCCAACCAAGACCCCTCTCATGTTTTGTTGGAGATGTAGCCAAAAGGACATTCTTCAGCTACATGTCCAAGACCGTATCAAGTAAACCCTTCCAGAAACCACAAATCACAACAGGCCAACACACCTAACTCTCTTCGCAGCAATGACCATCCTTCTCTGGGTGCTTTAACCAGAGCTGAAACCCCAAGAGTCACTGCCTACGCCCCCCATCGACATCCCCTTCCTTTCAGTTAATACCGCACCAACTGGTGTTACCCCTGTCCATAGGCCCATGGACAGGAAGAGCCATCTTGGATACCGGGTCATCCTACACACTGCTCAATGAGAAACTGTGGAAGGAGGTTAACGGTCCACAATACAACTTGAAGCCGTGGACAGAAGGTCCACTCTATCTGGCTGATGGTGAGGCTAGACGACCACTTGGATGGAGTGAGGTAGAGTTCCGCCTGTGTAACCGCTCCTATATGATTCCTTCTGTTATCCTACAAACCAGGAACCTTGCTTTTCCTGTCGTGTTGGGAATTGATTTCATGTACTTCAGTGGTGTCCAGATTGATATCGCACACAATTGCTACTGGTTTCCATACAATCCGAGCGAGAAGCATTTCTTCCAATCAGAAGCTATGAAGTTACATGATTGGGGTTCAAATGTGGCAGTCTTCTCTGCCATTGCTCCGGTACCACTAACCCTCGATAATCCTTCTGACGATCTCCTTTTACAGGCTGTGAGAAGAGCTCAGCTGGAACAGCCAGAGGAGTTAAGGCTGTTGGAACAGCTGCAGAATAATGCTGATGTATGTACTTCAAAGCTGGGACGCACCAGGCTCCTGAAGCACAAAATATTCCTTACACAGGAAATGCCGATCAAGCAAAAAAGCCATATCGTTTGTCCCCAGCGAAGCTAATCATCCAAAAGGGACTCATTAATGATATGTTAACACAAGATATAATAGAACGTTCCTCCTCTCCCTGGGCTGCTCCTGTTGTCCTCATCCCAAAAAAGACTGGTGGTCTTAGATTTTGTGTGGACTATAGGAAGACCAACAATGTTTCCCAGACTGATGCCTATCCTCTTCCCACCATCCATGAGATCCTGGAGTCATTGTCTGGCGCTGTTGTGTTCACTACCCTTGACCTCAATAGTGGTTATTGGCAGGTTGAGATGGACCAGGAAAGCAAGGACAAGACTGCGTTTGTCTGTGCCGAGGGCTTGTTTTCCTTTAAGGTGATGCCCTTTGGATTAAAGAATGCCCCTGCCACTTTCCAAAGACTCATGGAGATTGCATTAGGTGAGCTCAAAGGGAAGATCTGTTTCGTCTACCTGGACGATATAATTATCTACTCTCAGAACAGAGAAAGACACTTTCAAGATCTTCAAGCAGTGTTGGACAAGCTAAGAGAAGCTGGTCTGACCTTAAATATGAAGAAGAGCAACTTCTGCCAAACCTCCCTGAAGTTCCTTGGCCATATTGTGTCTTTCGACGGCATTCATGTGGATCCTGAAAAGACAAAGGCTGTACAAGACTTCCCTGTGCCAACCACACTCAAGGCCCTTCAACGGTTCCTTGGTATGGCTGGATGGTACCATCGGTTTGTGTCGAACTTCTCCCAGGTGGCAGAACCCCTCAACGCGATGAAGCGAAAAGGAGCGAAATTCCAATGGACGGCAGAGTGCCAGACTTCCTTTGAAACCCTGAAACGACATCTCGTCACACCTCCCATTTTAGGTCATCCCAACTTTGATTGCCCTTTTGTTGTTTACACTGATGCAAGTGATGTTGGACTTGGTGCTGTCCTAGTCCAACAGACTGGACTTGGCACTGAAGAAGTGCTAGCGTTCGCCAGTCGGACATTGAATGGAGCAGAACGGAACTACTCCACAACAGAGCAAGAGTGCCTTGCAGTGGTCTGGGCTTTGGAAAAGTGGAGGTACTACTTGGAGGGAAGACACTTCACTGTGGTCACTGACCATTCCTCCCTTGTGTGGGTGTTCAAGACCAACAAACCAAGCACCAGACTCATAAGATGGGCTCTACGGTTGCAAGAGTTCACATTTGCAGTGGAATACAGGAAAGGAAAATACAACACTGTTCCAGATGCCTTGTCCAGAGCTCCTACTTGTGATAACGGTGGCCCTGATCTTACATGTGCTACTGTCCTGTCAAGCAGTCGAGACTCGCCCAAAACGGACTTTCCCATCTCTGATGAGGCCATATGGAAAGCTCAACAGGATGATCCAGAAGTACAGGCTTTGTACCAGACTATCCTGGAAGATGGAGAAAAGATGGTCAATCCTACCACAAAGCTGACCATCATTGAAGATAAAGTCTACCGAGTCGTACAACTACCTCACAGAACACTCTACCAAATGTACATACCGGACACTCTACGCCTACAACTGCTTCAACATTTCCATGAAGACCCATTAGCTGGTCATTTGGGCAGGTTCAAAACCTACAAGCGGTTGCAAGCGTTACTCTACTGGCCACATCTGAGCATGGATGTGAAGTCACACATCCGAAATTGTCAGGTTTGTCAAATGTACAAACCAGAAGGTAGAAAGCCTGCTGGCAAGTTGCAGCAAACGGTGGTTACCCGACCTTGGGAAATGTTAGGAGTGGATTTGATGGGTCCATTTCCTAGAAGCTCCAATCAGAATGTGTACATACTTGTTTTTGTTGATTACTATTCAAAGTGGGTGGAACTCTTTTCCCTGCGTCAGGCCACAGCAAGGACCGTCTCTAACATCCTTACGAAAGAGATCCTGACTCGCTGGGGAGTGCCTGATTACATCCTGTCTGATCGAGGTTCCCAATTTGTCTCTGATCTCTTTGAGGAGACCTGCCAAAGATGGAACCTGAGGCAGAAGTTGACCACGGCCTATCACCCACAGACCAATCTCACTGAGAGAGTAAATCGAACCTTGAAGACAATGATTGCTTCCTATGTAGGGACCCAGCACAAACACTGGGACAAGCACCTTCACGAGTTTCGATTTGCCCTGAATTCTGCTGTGCAAGAGTCCACTGGAGTCACACCTGCAGAGCTGAACCTAAGTCGTCCTCTCCGAGGACCCTTGGATATGGTGCTACAGCCCCAGCAGCTTACTCCAGACGCTGCTTGCTATGACCAGGTAGGCCATCTCCATGACTTGAGAGCTCTTGTCTCAAAGAACATGATCCAGGCTCGACTCAAGCAGAAGAGAAATTATGATAAGAACAGACGAGACATGCAGTTCCAGCTTCGTGATCGGGTGTGGCTTCGCTCTCATCCTTACTCGAAAGCTGAACAATTCTTCTCGGCCAAGCTCGCTCCTAAATGGCAAGGACCATATAGGATTGTGGAGCAGATGGGCCCTTTGAACTACCGAGTGGTGAAAGAGGACACAGGTGAAGATATGCGCATCGTCCATGTCTCACGCCTTAAGGCCTGTTACCCCTCGGCTGAGGAATTGGAGGCGATTGAGCGCCGCAAGGTCCTGGATATCTTTGAAGAGGATAGTGAGGATACTTTTCTCGGATTCCCAGACCCAGAAGTCTCGCACCTTAAGGCCTGTGACTCCTCAGCTGAGGAGCGTGAGCTCCAAAAAGTAATGAATATTTTTGTAGAGGAAAGTGATGAGGAGACCTTTCTCGGTTTCCCCGACCAAGATGTGCCTTCCAGGGCAATGGTCGGCTTTTTCCAGGGGAGGGGGTGTGTGACGGCCCTGAATTTTTCTGAACCGTCTCAGTGCAGCTCCTTCCAATAGGGCGCTTTCCCTTTAATTCCCAATTAAATAGCCAGCATCAGCTGCACGAAAGGGGGGTTGTGATGGAGACGTGCATGAGTATGTGTTCAACCCTCAGTTCCGAAGCTTCTCTATTCCGTTTGTTTTGTTGCCGTTAAATGTGTGTTTTGTAGCCTAAGAGAGTTTACCCAGGATCGGATCCACTCTTCGCGTCCCTGGACTACACCTCTCCGTTCTTCGTGGCCTTTCTCCACTGGAGATCTATTGGCGGATTGGATTGTCTGACTGACCGACTGACTAGCACCTTTTTGTATACGGTATTTCATTTGTTTGGATGTGATGTATACTGTGATTTGTGTAGTTAGTGGTAGTTGAGGACTTAATTAAGAGTTGATCCGCTTTAAGGTTCTGTGGTAAAGTAATTGTTATATTGATTGTATGTTTAATACTGGGTTTACGCTACACGGAATGAACGGACAAACATCGCGTGACAAAAGTCACTTGAGTTCACTGAACTCCTTTACCGGGCAGGACTCTTTTTAGGCCAGAGGTACAGGACATTTCTGGAGGAACCAGAACTCATTGTGATATTATTATATGTGTGTGTGTAATCATTGTTGTTGCTAATACAACCCACGCAACAGAATATAGTTGTTTTTGAAGTTCTTTTCAATGTTTTAAGGGTTTATGAAAAGTTTATTTCCCTCCTGACTTTTACATACGTCCTTTGTATTGGTGTAGACTTGACGGACCAGATGGGACTCATTCCCACCCAAACTAAAAGGAGAAACCAATGTTTTCTCTGGTAGGCACAACCTACCTGGCACCCCTATAAATAATAACCTCAAGTCAAAACCGTTACAATGGTGCTGCCTAAAATGTACTGCAACCTTGTACTCAATGGTTTGAGTTGTTTATTATTAATTATTACTTTATGTAAATCCAAGAAATCTACTATAGGTTAAGTTTAGTTACGTTGTGTAGCGTGTACTTTGTCTAATTTGAATTAATTCTTGTTTTGTTGTCAATGCTTACCTACCTGATCTATTGAAATGAGATGGACAGGAGCTCACTGGAGCTGAGTACCAGGAGCTGAGTACCAGCACCTCAATGTTCTACTGCTTGAGCTCATGTTCCTCTTATAGAATATTAGCTCTACAGTATTGTGGAGCTCCTACATCTAAATATAAACAGTACCCCGCCACCTAAAATGAGTATCAAACTATTTCAGTCCAAGTCAAGCACTGAATTAGATAATTGCACAAGAAAAAATAGAATATATTTTAATAGAGAGTAAAGAGAGTGCCGGAACTGTCAAGACAATAACTTTTTGTCTGTTTCTCATTGTTACTACAGGACGACTAGAATTAAGTCTGAGGCCGGTAACGTCAACAGTGACGACAAACTCAGCCTGCCTCTCTCCTTCCACACTGAGTCCAAACCTACAGTCACTGGGTCCTGATTGTGACAGTGGAGCCCAGTTTGCACTGCAGGATCCAGAGATGGCATCAGTGAAGCTGGAAGACTGCAGTCAAACACAGGAGCTGAATGTAAACATTAAAGATGAAGAAGTGGAGGAGAAGATTGGGAAACCTGTTTCTCATGGTAAGAGCAGGTTCTATCTTAACTATGTTGTTCATTCCAACTTCCCACTGTGTATGAAAAGTTGCAGTAGAACTGTTTCATGATGAACTGTTTCAATGAGAAGGTAATGTTACTTCATGCTACTCCTACTTGCATGGTTTGACACCAGTATTGTCAGCATTTGTTTTATTCACTGGGATATCTGGAGTGCTCAAAGAGTAGTACACCTAAGTGGTGAAGTAGACAATCTGCCAGTGTTTTAAAGTTCTATGAAATTAGTCTTTTAAAAAAAGGCTAGGCAAGTCAGTTAAGAACAAATTATTAGTTACATTGACGGCCTACCCCCGGCCAAACCCGGACAACGCTGGGCCAATTGTGCGCCACCCTATAGGACTCCCAATCATGGCCGGATGTGATACAGCCTGGTCACTAACCCTTTGATAGTGAGTGGAGGATGATATGGCTTTTACCCAGTTTTAGAATAGTTCTGTTCCCCTTTCTATTGTGCAGTCTACTGATATGAATATGTATGTCTCCCGGTACAGCCAGAAGAGTACTGGCCACCCATTTGAGCCTGGTTCGTGGCCACTTTGTTTCTACATCTGCGTTGCTTGCTCTTTGGGGATTGAGGCTGGGTTTCTGTAAAGCACTTTGTGACAACTTCTGATGTAATAAGGGCTACATAAAATACATGTGATTGACATGTATATCACATCAACTGACTGGTTCTTCTGATGTTGTTCACACAGGAGACCATGTTGAGACATTCTCTACATCCAGAGAGCAAAAGCAGGAAGATCACAGAGCTAAGAGGTCTCACCCCTGCCCACATTGTGAGGAGATTTTCCCATTTCTATCAAAGCTGAAAGTACACCTAAAAATACACACAGGAGAGAATCGGTATTCCTATACTGACGGTGGGAAGAATTTCACAACATCCAAGGCTCTGACAGTTCATCAGAGAGTGCATACAGGAGAGAAGCTGTTCTCCTGCTCTGACTGTGTAAAGTGCTTCACAACATCAACTAGGCTAAAAGTTCATCAAAGAACACACACAGGAGAGAAGCCTTACATCTGCTCTGACTGTAAGGCGAGTTTCTCTCTACTGCGCAACTTAAAACGACATGAACGTATACACACAGGAGAGAAGCTTTACTCCTGCTCTGACTGTAAGGCGAGTTTCTCTCTACTGCGCAACTTAAAACGACATGAACGTTTACACACAGGAGAGAAGCTTTACTCCTGCTCTGACTGTGTAAAGTGCTTCACAACATCAACTAGGCTAAAAGTTCATCAAAGAACACACACAGGAGAGAAGCCTTACATCTGCTCTGACTGTAAGGTGAGTTTCTCTCTACTGCGCAACTTAAAACGACATGAACGTTTACACACAGGAGAGAAGCTTTACTCCTGCTCTGACTGTAAGGCGAGTTTCTCTCTACTGTGCAACTTAAAACGACATGAACGTATACACACAGGAGAGAAGCCTTACTCCTGCTCTGACTGTGGAAAAAGTTTCTCTCGACTGGGCCACTTAAAAACACATAAACATATACATACGGGAGAGAAGCCTTACTCCTGCTCTGACTGTGGAAAAAGTTTCTCTCGACTGGGCCACTTAAAAACACATAAACATATACATACAGGAGAGAAGCCTTACTCCTGCTCTGACTGTGTAAAATGCTTCACAACATCAGCTGAGCTAAAAGTTCATCAGAGAACACACACAGGAGAGAAGCCTTATTCCTGCTCTGATTGTATGAAATGCTTCACAACATCAACTAGGCTAAAAGTTCATCAGAGAACACACACAGGAGAGAAGCCTTACATCTGCTCTGACTGTGCGGCAAGTTTCTCTGTACTGTGCCACTTAAAACGACATGAAAGTGTACACACAGGAGAAAAGCCTTATCACTGCACTGACTGTGAGAAGAGATTCTACAGATTGGGCCATTTAAAAAGACACCAATGTATACATAAAGGAGAGAAGTTTTCTCAGACCAGCTAAGATTAGACACTCCACTTAATTCTCATGTCATTAAATAATTGGCAACGTTGAATTGAATCAAATGAAGAAAGCGTAGAACACTCAATTGTTATCCTGTTGTTTCTCACTGTGAGAGAAAAATGCAGAGGGAATGGAGCATTATAGAATGTTAGCCTGTCTTTACTTTACTGATCAGTGTACACCTTGACAGTTTTGGTGAGTGTTGTTAGCATCTACTGTAAAGATATTGAGATGACCTTGGATTTGCCCTTAAGGTTGAATATCCTTTGTGAGGCTTCTCACAGTGGAGTCTGATGGGTAACTGAGTGGTACTGCTTCACTCTGCAGTTTTCTGTGGGATTGAGCTAGTAGACACAACGTGCACTGAGTGTACAAACCATTAACGACACCTGTTCTTTCCTTGACATAGACTGACCAGCTGAACCCAGGTGAAAGCTATGATCCTTAATGATCTAGTTGTTGTGTATTTATTATAGATCCTCATTAGCTTTCAAAAAAAAACAAACTGCGGTTGCAGTGGGCTAAGGAATGAAAACACTGGACACTGGAAAATTGGAAACATACTGCCTGGTCTGATGAATCCCAGTTCCTGCTGTTTCATACTGATGGGAGGAAATGGTGGAAAAAGTACCTAACTGTCATACTTGAGTAAAAGTAATGATACCTTAATAGAAAATGACTCAAGTGAAAGTGAGTCACCCATTAAAATACTACTTGAGTAAAAGTATTTGGTTGTAAAGATACTTAAGTATCAAAAGTAAAAGTATGAATAATTTCAAATTGCTTCAATTAAGCAAACCAGACAGCACATTTGTCTTTAAAAAAAATGTTTAGTACGGATAGCCAGGGAGCAGACTCCAACACTCAGACATCATTTACAAACGAAGCATTTGTGTTTAGTGAGTCTTCCAGATCAGAGGCAGTGGGGAGGACCAGGGATGTTCTCTTGATAAGTGTGTGAACTGGACCATTTCCTGTCCTGCTAATCATAAACAATGTAAGGGGTATTTTGGATGTCAGGGAAAATGAATGGAGTAAGAAGTACATTATTTTCTTTCGGAATGTAGTGAAAAAGTTGTAAACGATATAAATAGTAAAGTACAGATACGCCCCAAAAACTGCTAAATTAGTTATTTAAATACATTTTTCTGAAAAAAGGGGTCAAATTAAAAACAAACAAAATATATAAATAGTAAAGTACAGATAAAACTAAAGTAGGTCTTTAAATCATTTTTACTTAAGTACTTTACACCACTGCATGCATCCATGCCGTGTGTCAGCATTGCAGGCTGGTGGTGTGATGGTTGGGGTGTGTTTTCAGGCCACACATTGGGCCTCTTGATAAAAGATGAGCAATGTTTGAATGCCACAGGATATCTAAAGAATATCAGGTGCCTCCCTTCATGGTAGCAGTGTATCCATCTGCAAATAGATTTCTTCAGCAGGATTATGCCACAAGGCTTGTCCAGGAATGGTTCCAAGAACATGACAGAGAATTCAGTTTACTGTGGGAGGAGATGGAACGAGCTATTCAGAGTAGACACCTTGGACAGTCTATGCACCGATGAATTGAGGATGTTCTGAGGACAAAGGGGGGTGCAACTCAATATTAGGAAGGTGTTCCTAATGTTTTGTACACAGTGTATATCAGATAAAGATGGGGTGGTCAGTTTTTAGCATTGGTATGGGTGTATTATTTTATTACTAAACTTTTGTTTAATGATTAACAGATTTATGAATATACTGCTTGTTTATTAAATTGTCTTTAATACTTGATTCATTATTGTAGTCATTGATGATGAATGTATTTGAATAACTGTATTGAAGTTAATTGATCTGGCGGCAGGTTGCCTAGCGGTTAAGAGTGTTGGGCCAGTAACTGAAAGGTTGCTTGTTTGAATCCCGAGCCGACTAGGTGTAAAAATCTGTCATTGTGCCCTTGAGCAAGGCAATTAACTCTTATTTCTCCTGTAAGTCTCTCTGGATAAGAACATCTGCTAAATGACAAGAATGCAATGAAAAATAATGTTTGTACATACATTTTTTTCTCTCTTGTGTATAATTAAATGAAATAAACTGTTTGAAGTGACATACTGTATAAACAATACACAACATTACCAATTTGTTTACCCTGGTCAGAGGGACAGGACCATAGTAAACTAGACTATGTAACTGCTGCTGTTAGTAGCCTACAGTTTCCATGTAATACAGCATGTCAGATCACTAATGATTAGGTGTATAGGCTGCTACATTTCTGCTTATGTCTTTTGGGAGTGATATGTTATCAGGCTAAGTAACTACTATGTACATTATTTACCCATTTCAATCTTATACCAACCAACCCTATGCTTGGTGTGACTGTTATGGTCAGAACAGACCATCTGATATGCCCCTAAATATTGTAATATGCAACCTGGAATTAAAATGTAAGAGGACCAGTGCTTCTACAGTGAATCAGATCTTGTGCTGTTTGAGAGAGATGTTGTTAGACTGCATTGTATCGTTGTTTCCTCTTCTTGGTGCACTGGTGGGCAACAATATCATTTCAATTCACAGAGACAATGAATATTTCAAATACTTATTTTCCACCATAATTTGTAAATAAATAAATTAAAATCTACAATGTGATTTTCTGGATTTTTTTCTCATTTTGTCTGTCATAGTTGAAGTGTACCTGTGATGAAAATTACAGGCCTCTCTCATATTTTTAAGTGGGAGAACTTGCACAATTGGTGGCTGACTAAATACTTTTTCCCCCACTGTATGCCTTGATGATACTCAGAAACATGTATTTACCACATCAACATCTTAATTTCTAAAGTAATGTAAAATATTATCTTAAGAACAAGCACATGAGGTTCTCACATGGGAAAATCATCAATATCAATTGTAATTTAATACACCGTTGCCACAACAATATGTAGCGTGATGGTAATGACTTAGCGTTGTGGTAATGACAAAGTGTGGTGGTAATTAGTGTGGTGGAAATGACATTTCATAGAAAACAACTGATGAAAAATACCATGAAACATTAATGTCACAGTAGTACATGTTTAATTTGATTGAAGATATAGAACAGACCATTTGTTCCAATTCATCCCAAAGGTGTTTGATGGGGTTAAGGTCAGGGCAATGTGCGGGACAGACAAGTTCTTCCACACCGATCTCAACAAACCACTTCTGTATGGATCTTGCTTTGTGCGCGGGTACATTGTCATGCTGAAACAGGAAAGGGCCTTCCCCAAAACTGTTGCCACAGAGTTGGAAGTGTAACAGTATACTTTTAAACCGTCCCCTCGCCCATACCCGGGCGTGAACCAGGGACCTTCTTCACACAACGACAACAGTCACCCTCGAAGCATCGTTACCCATCGCTCCACAAAAGCCACGGCTCTTGCAGAGCAAGGGGAACTACTACTTCAAGGTCTCAGAGCAAGTGACGTAACCGATTGAAACGCTATTTAGCGCACACCGCTAACTAAGCTAGCCGTTTCACATCCGTTACACTCACCCCCCTTTGACCTTTCTCCTTTTCCGCAGCAACCAGTAATCCGGGTCACGGCACCAATGTAACAGTACAACTTTACGTCCGTCCCCTCGCCCTGGTCCCTGGTTTGCGCCCGGGTATCGGCGAGGGACGGACGTAAAGTTGTACTGTTACATTGATGCTGTTGACCAATTGACCAGATGCTGTTATGGCAAATGCTCGGCCTCCAACAACAAAGCACTGCAGAGGGTAGTGCGAACTGCCCAGTACATCACTGGCGCCAAGCTTCCTGGACATAATTATATCTACAGCTGAGAAGTTTTTGGGCCTCCAAGACTTCACAGACTACTGTCGCCAGAAAATGTTTCATCCTTAGTGGATCTGCACCACGACTGCTGTGTTAAATGCTTATCAGTTGCCATGTACAAAGTATCAAAATACTAAAATACAACTTAAACCGGACTCTAAAATAATTTAATTTAAAAGTTAATTGTATTTTTTTTTATCACGGAAACAATTAAAAAAATATGGACAAATAAATAAATAATGAAATGTTAATTATATACAGGCGCCCGTGTAATCATCTGCCAGAGAGTAGCCCCAATCGTCCCGAGCCCCAAGTAATACATTTGGGCCAGATAACTCACACCGGATTCGGCCCGAGCTCAATCCCCGCATCCTCCGGCCACATGATGTCGGTCGAGTCTGACTCTCAGCCGAGTGCCCCGACACACAGCCGGAATCCGCCCAGATCCACTGTGCTAGCTGGGGTGGGACAACATTCCACAGGCCACAATCGACAGCTTGATCAACACTATGCAAAGGAGAAGTGTCCCAGAGAAGGAGGAGGAGCAGCAGCTACAGCTACTCCCTTCTCATGTAATGGGGTAGGGCCAACCCAAGGTTCCCGAAATGCACGGACTGTGTTAGTGGGGGAACAGGAAGTTCCCCACAGGCACTCACCATTCTTCAGAATAATAAAAAAAAGCGCCAGAACTGTGCAGTCAAGAAGGTAACTTTTGTGCCCGTTTCATTTTATTACTACAGGTACGTAATAGCACGTTTACACTTTCTAATGTCGAAAGAACATGTCATTCCATGCTCGGTAACAAATCCATTAAATTATTATCACGTTTGGTAAAGTTTTGATGTGTTATTTTTGTGTCAAACCGAGTGGAGAACGTGGTGACGTTAAACTATTTTGCAAGTCACGTAACTAGAGACGTTGGGTTTGTTTTAGTGGATTTACATATTCTGCTCAGGTTAACAATAATAAAGAATAAAAAAATGAGATTTCCGAGCTGCATGTTATCGGTTTTGTGTAAAATTCACACGCTGTGAAAATGGCGGCGCCGACTCGGACTGAGTCAACGGACTAAAGTGCAGACAATGTTATGGTTGCGCAACTGTTTTGAAGCTGAATGTAATGATTGTAGTTTTCTACATGTGTACTGATATGACACATGCATATGGTGTGAACGGAAATACTACTGTTCTTCAGGAAAATAATACATAGTGATGCTTGAAACAAACTAACATTGTACTTCATGGTTTTTGAGTAATTTTACGTGAATTTAGGAAATCTATATATTAAGTGATCTTACGTTGTGTCTAATATTAATGCATCAATGTTTTCTTGTCAATCCTTACCTACCTGATCTATTGAAATGAGATCAGTTCTTGACTTGGACAAGAGTTCACCTCCAAATGTCTACTGTTTGAGCACATGTTCCTCTTATAGAATATTAGCTTAACAGTGTTGTGGAGCTCCTGCACCTAAATATAAACAGTACTGGCACCTATTTCAGTCCAAGTCAATCACTGAATTAGATAATTGAACAAGAAGAAATATAATATATTTTTAGAGAATAAAGAGGGTGCCAGAACTGGCAAGACAATAATGTATGTCTGTTTCTCTTCTACTACTTGCCGACTCAGGTATGAGGCTAGTAACATCAACAGTGAGGACAAACCCAGCCCTCCTCTCTCCTTCTGCACTGACTCCAAACCTACAGTCACTGGGTCCTGATTGTGACAGTGGAGCCCAGTTTGCACTGCAGGATCCAGAGATGGCATCAGTGAAGCTGGAGGACTGCAGTCAAACACTGGAGCTGAATGTCAACATTAAAGATGAAGAAGAGGAGGAGAAGATTGGGACATCTGTTTCTCATGGTAAGAGCAGGTTCTAAGTTTGTTTCATCCCAACTTCCCACTGTGCAGGAAAAGTTTCAGTAGAACTGTTTCATGATGAACTGTTTCAATGAGAAGGTAGAAGTGCCCATTATTTATATTCTAACTATAGAATTAGAATAATCGTTCTATTTCCATGATTCCAAAAGTTCACCTTGGTGTTTTGATCTAAATTGCAACATTTGGTTAATAATAAGCCCTAGTATTTTTGCCCATATCGTGGCAGTGTGTAAATGACCTCAAATGAGTGCAGGGAATTGTTTTAGGTTGAAGTTGAATTGAACAGTATAAAACAATCAGAATTGAGAAAGACCCATTGAATTCATTTAGAATATAAGTGTTGCCACCCTGGGGTCACGCACTACTCATAAAGCAAATGTAGAACTTTTATTAATCAAAACATTAAATACTGTCACAAATGTGTAAAATGCCATGGTGTGATATTTTGGCCACATCGCCCAACCCTGTCAGAGCAAAAACCAGGCCATGAGGTCGAAGTAATTGTCCATAGATCTCCATGGAAGGAACAATTCACAAGCTGGTAAAATGGCGGCTCCCACTCGGTCTGCGTCAACGGACTTCAGTGCAGACAGTGTGGATGCAGCAGAGACCATTTTAGCTTCAAAACAGTAGTGTGACCTTAAATGTAATGATTATCAGTTTCTACATGTGTAGAATATTGACACATTCAGTTTGTCTGTCTATGTATTTCTATATGGAAATACAATTGTTTTTTGATTGGAATAATACTGTGAAGAAAGTTAAGGAAAATAGTACATAGTGCTGCCAAAAACAAACTGTAACCTTGTACTAAATGGTTTTTGAGTCTTGTGTGCATTTATCTACTACAGGTTAAGTTTTAGCTCAAATGTTTTATGAAGCTCCTGTACCTAAATATAAACAGTACCGGCACCCAAAATGAGTATCGGCAACTATATCAGTCCAAGTCAAGCACTGAATTAGATAATTGACCAAATATATTTAATAGTGAATAAAGAAAGTGCCAGGACTTTGAATACACAACTTTTGTGTCCGTTTCTCCTCTAGTACTTGCCGACTCAGGTATGAGGTCGGTAACATCAACAGTGAGGACAAACCCAGCCCTCCTCTCTCCTTCTGCACTGAGTCCAAATCTACAGTCACTGGGTCCTGATTGTGACAGTGGAGCCCAGTTTGCACTGCAGGATCCAGAGATGACATCAGTGAAGCTGGAAGATTGCAGTCAAACACTGGAGCTGAATGTCAACATTAAAGATGAAGAAGAGGAGGAGAAGATTGGGACATCTGTTTCTCATGGTAAGAGCAGGTTCTAACTAACTAAGTTTGTGTTTTTCATTCCAACTTCCCACTGTGTATGAAAAGTTGCAGT